>NC_025994.2:54217970-54481053 GCF_000442705.2 Elaeis guineensis
AAGAAACGGACAGACCTTGACCTAGGAGAGGGTGGAGATGATGGAGAGACCAGAGAAGGACGCTGAGTAAGGGCTACAAGAGGAGGAGGAGACTGGGATGGAGACTAAGATGGCTTAGGGTGGTCTTCGTGATACTTGTCTAGCGTTCATCGTGAATTCCTCATCTTGGCGGTGAAAAGGGGCAATGATGCTTCAATCTCGAAGCAACACATTTCTTGGGTGCTATGGATCCAAAAATCTCTCCGACTTGAGGTAGATTAGATACTAAGGAGAGGATTTTAGGGTTCCTAAAGTTCTAGAGGTTGTCGGCTAAGAAATGAAACACCTTAGTGATGAGTACTGAAAATATACCAAAAAAGTATTAATTATATAATAATTTATATTTATTCCTTAAGAATTGATGTTTTTATTTATCTTCATAGAAAGTATAATCATGAATAAAAAGATCTCGATTTAGAGGTTAAAAAAAAAAAATGGAGCAAATCAAACTTAAAATGGATTCAGAATCAAGATCCAAAGGTAAGCTGAAAATGGACTCAAATTGGGTTCAAAATCAATTCAAATTGACTCAAACCTAAACCCAATTAAACCACTCGATGCATGATGGACCAACCGATCGGTCCATGGAATTAGGGCACAGTCCATAGCACAGTTTTGTCGGTCCATAGTCGTGGTCTACAGGGGCAGATTGGCTTTGTGCACTGATCAATGTTGAGATTGTGCTGAACATGCAATCGGACAGCTATCAGCACTCCAACCCATATCAAATGGTTGGCCCACATCAACTGCATGATCCAACAGCTGCAGTTTGCTCTAGCATTGATCGAATGGCCAGTAATGATTTTGAGTAAAAAAGACTCCTGGGAGCTGTTTTTGAGCGCTGATTGATGGCCCAGAATCAATCTCAAATCTAAGATGAATGATATCATTCCCAACCATGATAAGGTTTGATGAAGAGATTTTTTGATGAAATCTAGATGGTTCAAAGCAGATCCAATGGCCAGAACACAGGGACATGGGTTGACATGATTTTAACATGATTTGGGACTCCATTTTTCATCAAAATTTGAAAAAAAAATCCACTATAAAAGGGGAGTTTGAGAATAGTAGAAAAAGATAAAAAAATTAAAAAAATTAAAAAAAAAGTTAAAAAAAATTAAAAAAAGTATAAGAATCCAAAGAGAGGGAGAAGTCCAGTTGTTCATAGAGTTTGAAGAAGAAGTAGAGGTCATCAACCATCTTTCCGACGACGGCAACATCGATCAACTTCAGATTTTATTATAATTTTATTTTATTATTCTTTTAAATTCTTTGTCATTGAATTTATTTAATATAAAATTTATTTTATTATATTTTTAAATTTTTTCTCTTTATTTATTACAAGTAGATGCTAAGATCTAGTTATAGTACCAATTTATTTTTATGCTCTTTAAATTTTTATTCTTTATTTTTATTGTAAATAGAAGCTAAGATCTAAATAGTAGTCTTATATCAAATTTATTTTTTTGTACTATTATTTTATCTTCTATTTATAATTTTATTTTTAAATTTTTTATAAAAATCAAATTATCAAATTCAAAGCACTACCTTGTCTGTGGATTCAACCTGACTCGCTACTTTTTGTATATTTTTTTAATTTTTTAAAAAATTAAATTTAATTTGATAATCACGATGTCCTAATGACAAATTGTGACATTATCAAATTTTAGAGTCAATTGCCAGAGAAGGCACCAATTTTAACATTAATTTTTTTTGATTTTTTTATGCATATAGCTTACTAACTTTTTCCTATTCTTTTTATAGAAAAAAATAAAAAAAAGATGGAAAGCTTCCAATTCTGCTTGGTGAGATCAACCTTAAACCCTACTTTCTTTTTTTTAGCATTACTTGCTTTCTTTTCAAATTAACCTAAAAGTCACCCACATAAATCTAATCAAAACTTTATGATAAGAGTATAAACCCTAATTGCTTAGAGCATCCATCATTTAGATTTATTTTTTTTTTCTTTTCTTCTTTTTTTTTGTGATTGCTGGAGATAAGATAAGCCTCTCAAGTTTAATTAGTTTCATGTATCTATTTTAATTGCATAGAATCCCTTGCTTGAAATTGGTTGTACATATCATCTCAAATCAACTTAAGGGCAACACCCATTAATAAGATAAAGTAGAGATTTTATCATTATTTCTTAGCCCAAAAATAACAACTAGCATCCTGCATTAACCCAAGCCTAATTAAAATTTATTAGACATTGACCACTAAGATCAATTTATTAGACATACCCCAAAAGCCAGACGTCAAGCTGTTGACGGTTGAGCAACCAAGTATTGTAATTGATTTATTAATAAATAAAATATATTTTTGATATTTTCATCATAAGTTTCATCTTCTAACGAACTCCATTGTTATGATGAAGTCCTTAGGACTATTTAAGTTCGATAAAGAGAAGATTTATCGATTAGTCCTTAAAATATTCACGATCAAATGATAAGCTGTTAATACGACGACAGCTTCTATCGAGCATAGGTCACTGTAGGCCATATGGATTGGTTGTCCTCTAATCAAGGAGTGTGGAGATACTGGTATGGCATACAGATGAGTTGTAAGGATACATCATCATTGAATGTGACCAACTCTAGAGTATTCTGCTATCGAGAATGTCTCTGATGGGATATAGATATAAGTATCCCTTAGACCTGATATCGCCTCAGTGACTTGCAAGCAACTCACTGTGCTTTGGTACTGGACTAACTGAATTTTTAATTCAGTGACGGAAGGCTTCTGGGCACAGTCAAGTACTTACGAAGTCAGAGTGTGATCGAGATAGGATTGACCACTCCAAGAGTTGGAAAAGAATGAGTCACTGTATTTTAATTTAGCAAAACTTTGGCCAGGATAATCTATCAGATGGATTTGATATTTTGAAATACAATGTGGACAACCTGATCAGAGTTGACAGTTGAACTCTGAGGTGTCCTATGATCATTTTGATCAAGGGGATGAATTATATGGAAACTATATCTGTATGGGTTCTAAGGATGTTGTTCTACATATTCGACCTATCCGATCGTCAGGTACCATTGCTAGATGGTTACTTCGATTGGTACATAAATTTATTTCTATGCTATCGACTTAGGTTCAGACCTATGAGATCACACACATTAGATTTTATGATTTGATCAGATGGTTGATCAACGATTAAGAATCATTCTAGGGTTAAACGATCAATATGATTGACATTTAATCTAGTACAAGTGTTGCAGGAGGATCGATTAGGAATTCGATTGCTAATTGACTTAATTTGATTAATCCAATGAGATGAGATTAAGTATAATTGAATATGATTTAATTAAATTTAGTTTGAACTTGATTGGATCAAATCCAATTGGTTTATTAGATAAGCCAAGTGCAAGGAAAAACTAGTCCTAATTTAATTAGGACTTGGATCAACCTAATTTCTAATTTGATTAAAAAATTAAAATAGATTTAAATCTAATTTAATCTGATTAATTAGATTCTTAATTAGATTAAAATTTATTTTAATTATATGATCTAATTTTTGATTTGATTTGGTTGAGAAACCAAATTAAAATAAGTCATAAGATAGAATCCTAGTAAGACTAGGATTCTACCTTGCCACATAAGCCCCCCGACGCCTCTCTCTTATTCCACACCAATTCTCTCTTATTTTATGCGACAAAAATCCTCTCCCAGGTCTTCACCATACCCAAAAGGTTTTCTTTTTTCTTTTTACATGGAAGATGGTTGTGGATCAAATCAAAGTAGGAATAAGTTTGGATTTCAAATTCTATGAGATAGAGTTTTAGAAATTCAAAACTCTTTCCTTCTTGCACCCAATTTTACCCAAATTTTTCTTGAGATTTTCATGGCTTTTATGGCACTTGAAAAGCTCTCTTTGCTGTTGGTCCATGTACAAAAAGAAGGAGGGGGCAGCCAAGAGTTGGGTGCCCCTTATCTTGCCATGTTTGGATAAATCTTGACTAGGTATTTGACCTAGACAAAGACTCTATCATATCTCTCTATATAAAATAAATTTTTTTATAAATTTTTATAAAAAATAGATCAAAGAGAGACCTTTGGGGTGTCCAAAAATTATAGAGAAAATTGTTTGCCCAGCAATGCAACCCAAGAGGGGGGGGTGAATTGGGTTTCTAAAAATTTTAAGCCCAACAGATTACTTATGAAGATCAAAACAAAGACTTTAATTCAATATAAATTACCTAAAGCAGGAATGCAAGAATATAATAAAGAAATAAAGTGAAGCGATAAAGCACACCACAAACACAAGGATTTATAGTGGTTCGGTGCTAACCTTGCACCTACATCCACTCCCCAAGATCCTACTTGGGAATTTCAATCCACTATCCTTGTATTCAACCCGAATACAAAACATCGAAAACTCCGACACTAGCTATCCCAAGCTAGATCACTTATTTCTCGGGTACAAGTAAACCCAAAACACTCTGATTTCAGGTTCGGATCAACCTTTCCTTGTTTTGGAAATCCTCCAAAAACAAGAACAAAAAACTCACAAAGAGTTAGAAAATTTAGAGCACAAATTAATACAATAACAGCTCCTTAAATGAG
Source organism: Elaeis guineensis (assembly GCF_000442705.2). Taxonomy (NCBI): domain Eukaryota; kingdom Viridiplantae; phylum Streptophyta; class Magnoliopsida; order Arecales; family Arecaceae; genus Elaeis; species Elaeis guineensis. The sequence continues at coordinate 54,222,576 of NC_025994.2, forward strand.
CGAATATAACAATAAAAGCTTTACTCAAATGAAGAACCCCTTTTTCGGATTTTCTCAAAGTGGATGAACGCTTGAATGCTTGAGAAGAGGTTGATTGTTGATTGAAGATCTCTTGAAAGCTTTGAACGATCTCTAGATCAAGGTTGAAACAATAGGCGTGAAGAATTCTCTCCTTGAAAGATCTTGCTTTTCTCTTCACAATCTCTCTGGTATATTATGGATCCTCTCTCTTTTTCTTTTTGGATTTTTCGTTGATCTCAGGCTTTTTCTTGCAAATTTGGATCCTTTCTTCTGTTCTTCTCTCTCTTTCTCTGCTCCTCGTCTCTTTTGATTTCACGTTTGATCCGCTATTTAATCTGCAATTTCTTTCACCATTTAAAGCATTTTGTAGCATTAGAAGCAAGAGAAAATAATTTAGGTAGATAAAGAGCCGTTAGAAGATTTTTAGGAAGCATAAATGGCAATTAAAATGGATAAAAAATAACCGTTGCTGACATTTCCCGTCGCAGGGGTCGACTCATGAGTCGACTCATGCTTCAGGGGTCGACTCATGAGTCGACCTCTGTTGCAAAAACCAGAGAATGCTTTTCTGGAATTTCTTGGCTCAAATTAGCAGGGGTCGACTCATGAGTCGACTCATGCCTTGTGGGTCGACTCATGAGTCGACTCACAGGTCGTGCCAAGCCAGAAAACTAGCGTGCCAAGGAGAATTTTGCGTGCCAATCAGCTCACAGTGCCATGAGTTGACTCATGAGTCGACTCATGCACTTCATAACTTCAAGAATATAAGTCCAAACACAATGAAATTTTCACCAATAGATTTCAAATCATTTGTTCTACCAAATGGTACTATCAAATCAGGATTTCAATGAAATTTGATTTTGCCCTTGAAGAGCATAAGGACTTTTTCATTTTAAAATTATTGTATCCCTTCAATCTGCTTTGTAATCATCAAAATCAATCTAGGAGCAACAATCTCCCCCTTTTTGATGATGACAAAACATTTGAATAAAAATACTTATGTTAATGCATTAATTTCAAAAGAATCCATTATAGGTGTATATGCTTGAAAAGAGTATGATTCTTTGGCATGTAATATAAATGCAAAAATAGTTTGTCCATTTTCTTAAAGATTTGAAAAGGGTATTAGATCATTTGAGCAAGAGAAGATAAATAACTTTTGCAATGTATCAGAGCAAGAAAAATAATTTTTATAATGATATCAGAAAAGATTTTATAATGTATCGGAGTAAGAAATTTATAATATATCAGAGAAAATTTCACAGTGTATAGAGCAAATGTCAGAGAAAATTTCACACTGTATCAGAGCAAAAAAAATATATATCAGAGAAACTTTCACACTGTATCAGATCAAATGTTATAATTTATCAGAGAAACCTTCACACTGTATCGAATTAAATTTTATCATGTATCAGAGCAAGTTAAAAGAAATTGTAGGGTGTATCAGAGTAAAACAAATTTCTTAAGATGTATCAAGGTGAATAAAATTTCAAAAGATGTATCAGAGCAAGTTTGAATTTTGAAATATATCAGAGCATAAAAAAAATACTTATTTGCATTGTACTTATGATTTTGCTTTTGATGGATAACTTTTTGTTTAAGTTTTTGTCTGATACCAAATTTCGATACCAAATTTCTCAAAGTTTTGTTTAATCTTTCAATCCTTGTTTTTGTTTAATTTCTCCAATATTTGTTTAATTTCTTCAATATTTGTTTTAATCTCTCCAATCTTTATTTTTGTTTAATTTTTCCCTTTTTCTCATAATTTAGGGTTTTGCTTTTTGTCTAATTTTAATTTTTGTTTTTGTTTAATTTCTCCCCTTTTTGACATCATCAAACATAGTTAACTCTTCCTTTTCTCTTTTTTTTTTTTTTTTAAATATTCTTTATTTTCTTCCTCTTTAGAGTTTTTCACAGATGTTTGCTCCCCCTTAATATAGCAATTATCAACAGCAAACAATAACAAGGAGAAGTCAATATTTCAATAAGAAGAAAATATATAACCAAAATATGATCATTACAAAGAGGTAGAAATATAGGTAAAAGATGATTCCATTAATATCATAATTGTTTCAATACATAGTTCTTAAAATTCAACCAGCTAATTTCAATACATGGCCCCGAGGTATAGATCCTAGAACAAAATACTAACACCTAGGATCTAGTAATGATCAAGATAGGTCAATGATCGGAGTCATCAGATATAGGGTGAGGAGATGATGGATCAGAAGTGCATCCTTTACCCCGTCTGTCTCTGGCACGAGCAGGAGAACGAGATGAACTGGATGGCTGAGAACGCTGAGATGCTAGGGCTGATACCATGAGTCTGATAGAATCAAGTACGTTCAGTGCTCTGGAAACAGATTGAAGTAGAGCAGTGAACTGGGTGGTAGCATGCTCACTCGATCCTCGGATCTCTTTCCTCAGTAATTTATATCCACCTTCTAGAGCTCCTCTGAGCCTGCCAGCCTCTGCAGTGAGGTCTGTGACCTCAATAGTAGACTCCTGTGGCTGGGGATGGGCCAATGCAAGGACTTGCCCCTGCAAGTCAAGAACTCTGCCAGTAAGTCTCCAGACTGTATCCTCAAGCTGCTGTATCCTGATGGACTGATCTGAAATCATCTGAAATACAGTGGAGATGTGGGGAGTAATGGTCTGATCAGAAGAGGTAGCTCTAGGTGCAAAAGAAGTACTACTCCACTGGCTAGACAGCAAAGAAGCCACACGCTGTGAAATATGCTCGATCTGATCATCAGCCAGTCTGAACTCTGAATGAGGTGCTCTGCTCTCTGGCTGATACACTGGTGTGGGCATCCTAGTAAACTCAGAAGGACCAGCCTCAGTATCAGGAATGAACTGGGTATCTGGTGAAGCTGCCCTGAAATCATGTACAGGAGAAGATGGACCTTCTTCTTCTACTTTGCCTTCAGTTCTGTCTTCAGCTCTTTCCTCAGCTCTCTCCTCAGCTCTTTCTTCAGAGCCCTTGATCCAACCACCAACAGTCTTTGTAATTCCCATTCGGTGCAGGTTGTGTTGGTTGAAAGTGTCCACATGTGAGAGCTTGGTAGGTGTCTCCCCCTCACAGCTAACTCCAAACCTCCTGAATACTCTAGTAAGAGCCATACCATAAGGCAAGTGTGCCTTGGATCTGTTCAAAGTTTCTCTCATGGCCTCTATCATAAGTGCGGGGAGGTTTAGGGGGGTCTGAGTGATGACATGAAACATGACACATACATCTCTGCCAGACAGTAAGTCATGTCTACCACTCCTAGGAAAGAAGAGTTTTGAAACTATCTAATGCAGGACCCTCATCTCAATGGACAATAGCTTTGCTTCCAATTTGTTTAAATTTCCTGAAAAAGCTTCTCCTAAGATAATTCTGATCCCTTCTTCTTTAATTGGGAGTTCCATATATGAGTATCCTTTACTAGGCAACTAAAGTATTTCTCCCAATATCCTAGAATCCAAGCATATGTCAATCCCCTTGACTGTTGAAGTCACTGACCCATTTCCATAATTTAGGTTCTGGTAGAACTCTCTAACTAGATCAACATAGGTGACTTCCTTAAGAGAGCAATAAGGTTCCCATCCTTGATTTTTGATCTTGGTAGCAAAAGTAAAGCCTTCTTTCTCAAAGAACCGAAAGTCTATGTTTTTCCCGGTTTCTACTTTTCTATCAGAAAGAGGATTTACACTGGGGCTTATTGAGGATTGAGAGGGACCTTGAGCAGGTACTGAAACTGAAGTGGGAACACTGGAAGACTGAGTATGCCTTTTCTTTCAGACAATTTCCTCAGGCTCTCGGATTGATTTCCTTCTTTGGGGAAGTTTCATCTTTGGAGCCATATCCAATAAAGTAGCAGACAAGGAGACTTGAATTCAGTGGAGGAGGGATCACAAGAGAATAAAGAGAGATTTTGGAGGAGAAAAGAAGCAGATTTTGAATGAACGGTGAAGTTCTAGGGCACGTTCCACCCGCGCCGAGCAATGCGAGAAAGCACGAGAAATCTCTTTTCCAAGGAGGCGATTTTTGGTGGAGAGTAGGAGGGAGAATTGCCTCAGAATTGGTCCTTGGATTTGGAGCAAGAAGAGTTGGAGAAGACGGCTTTTGGAAGAAGAACGATGGGAAGATGAGTCATCTCACGAACAGGGTTTCTCGTTTAAAAACAATGAACCCGATGGAAGTTTGTGGGATTTACAAGTTTGCCATTGAGTCGACTCATGGAGGTCGACTCATGAAGTTCAAAAAATCAGGAAAAATGCAAATAAATTTCAGAAAATTTTGAAATTTTGAGTGAAAGAATTTTGCTCAATGATAAGTTTTTAGAATGATAAATCTGAGCTTTTGGGACCAGGATAGATGTTGAAAATTGAGCTCTAAGAGTTTTTGACATCTATTCTTTGGAAATTAAGAAATTTTAGACAAATGGATCTAGAATTCCTAGATTTCTCCTAATTTCACAGAATCTATCCTCACTAAGGGCCTTTGTAAAGATATCGGCTAATTGATTTTCAGTGCAAACATATTCAAGAGTTACATTTTTGTTTTGAACATGTTCTCTTATAAAATGATGTCTTATTTCAATATGTTTAGATCTTGAGTGTTGAATTGGATTTTTAGATAGATTTATGGCACTTGTATTATCACATTTTATTGGTGTTTCATTAAGTTTGATTCCAAAATCTTCGAGTTGTTGCTTAATCCACAAGATTTGAGCACAACAACTTCCGGCTGCAATGTATTCGGCCTCAGCCGTAGACAGTGCCACCGAATTTTGTTTCTTGCTAAACCATGAGATTAGGTTTACTCCAAGAAATTGGCAAGTTCCACTTGTGCTTTTTCTATCTAATTTACATCCAGCAAAATCAGCATCAGAATATCCTAACAAATTAATTTGTGAGTCCTTAGAGTACCATAACCCTATAGTTTGTGTACCATTTAAGTATCTAAGGATTCTTTTAACAGCATTCAAATGAGATTCCTTAGGATTAGATTGATATCTTGCACATAAGCAAACACTAAACATGATATCAGGCCTACTTGCAGTTAAATATAATAATGAGCCAATCATACCTCTATAGTATTTTAAGTCTACGCTTTTACCTTCATCATCCTTGTCAAGCTTACATGAGGGACTCATTGGTGTGCCAATTGGTTTGCAGTTCTCCATTCCAAATTTTTTGAGTAGTTCCTTGGTGTACTTGCTTTGGGTGATGGAGATTCCCTCTTTTGATTGTTTGATTTGGAGTCCGAGGAAGAAAGTGAGTTCTCCCATCATGCTCATCTCGAACTCTCCCTGCATAAGCTTAGCAAAGTCTTGACAAAGGGATTCATTAGTAGACCCAAAAATTATGTCATCAACATAAATTTGTATAATTAGCATATCATTTTGGTTTCTTTTAATAAATAGGGTTGTATCTACATTGCCTCTTGAGAAACCATTATTTAGTAGAAATTTGCTTAGCCTTTCATACCATGCTCTAGGTGCTTGTTTTAATCCATATAAAGCTTTATTTAATCTAAAGACATGATTGGGAAAATCATGATTTTCAAATCCAGGGGGTTGTTCTACATATACTTCTTCAGAAATATATCCATTTAAAAATACACTTTTAACATCCATTTGAAATAGTTTGAATTTCATAAAGCAAGCATAAGCAAGTAGAAGTCTAATGGCTTCTAATCTAGCAACAGGTGCAAAGGTTTCATCAAAATCAATTCCTTCTTCTTGATTATATCCCTTAGCAACCAGTCTTGCTTTATTTCTAATTACATTTTCATGCTCATCTAATTTGTTTCTAAAGACCCATTTTGTACCAATTATTGAATAATCTTTAGGTCTTTTCACTAAGGTCCAAACATTATTTCTTTCAAATTGATTAAGTTCTTCTTGCATAGCATTAATCCAGTTATGATCATTCTCAGCTTCTTCAAAAGTTTTAGGTTCAAGTTGAGATACAAATGCACAATGATTAAGTACATCTCTAAGTGAAGAACGGGTTTTTACCCCATGCATAGGATCACCAATTATTAACTCCTTAGGGTGGTTGTGAACATACCTCCATTCTTTGGGTAAGTCATTTGTACCTTGAGGTTGTTCTTGAATTTCTTCACCTTTCTCATTTTGTTTGACTTCTTGATCCTTGTCTTCTGGAGTTGCTGAGTCTTTCAGAGTGATCTCTTTCATACCTTCTATTAGTGGATCTGCATCATCAACACCCTCATTCTTCCTTGAAGGAAGATCGTTAGATTCATCAAAGACAACATGTATGGACTCCTCAACTACTAAAGTTTTTTTGTTGAACACTCTAAATGCTTTACTAGTGGAGGAGTAACCTAGAAAGATTGCTTCATCTGATTTTGCATCAAATTTACCAAGTTTTTCTTTGCCATTATTTAATACAAAACATCGGCAACCAAAAACATGAAAATATGCAATATTTGGTTTTCTTCCTTTCCAAAGTTCATAGGGGGTTTTCTTTAAAAATTGTCTAATTAAAGCACGATTTAAAATGTAACATGCTGTGTTAATTGCTTCCATCCAAAAATATTTTGGAAGGTTGCTTTCACAAAGCATGGTACGGGCCATTTCTTCTAAGGTTCTGTTTTTCCTTTCAACTACCCCATTCTGTTGGGGTGTCCTTGGAGCAGAGAAGTTATGGCCAATTCCATTTTTATCACAAAAATTTTCAAAATCTTGATTTTCAAATTCAGTTCCATGATCACTTCTAATATTTTGAATTGAAAAACCTTTTTCATTAGAGACTTTTCGATGAAATTTAGTGAAAATATGAAAAGTTTCATTTTTGTGAGCCAAAAAGAAAACTCAAGTAAAACGAGAGTAATCATCTATTATTACAAATTCATATCGTTTTCCTCCTAGACTAGTGGTTCTAGTTGGTCCAAACAAATCCATATGTAAGAGCTCTAAAGGTCTAAAAGTTGAAACAGTGTTTTTGGATTTAAATGATACTCTAGTTTGTTTACCTAATTAGCATGCATCACAAATTCTATCCTTTTCAAAATTCAGTTTTGGCAAACCGAGAACTAAATCCTTTTTAATTAATTTTGAGAGAGAATGCATGCTAATGTGTGCAAGTCTACGATGCCACAGCCAACTAGTCTCATTTATTTTAGCATTTAAGGAAACTAGGCATTGCATGTCTAATTTTGTTAAATCATTCAAGTCTACCATATAAACATTGCCATGCCTATGTCCTATAAATTTAATGCCATCGTTAATAGGACTCGTCACAATGCAAACAGATGATTCAAAACTTACTTTATACCCTTTATCACAGAATTGACTAATGCTAAGTAAGTTATGCTTTAAACCTTTAACTAATAAAACATTCTCAATGTATTTGGAGGGAGTGATACCAATGTTACCTATCCCGATGATCTTTCCTTTGCCATTATCTCCAAAGGTGACCATCCCTCCATCCTTAGCATCAAGCGTGATGAATTGTGATTCATCACCAGTCATGTGTCTCGAGCATCCGCTGTCAAGATACCATTTCCTGTTTCCTTCTTGGGATGCTAGACACACCTGCAAGCAAAGGTCACGTTTCTGTCTTAGGTACCCAAGCTTTCTTGGGTCCTTTCAGGTTAGTCAGAATGGTTCCTTTTGGAACCCATATTTTCTTTGTGTTTGCATATTTGTTAATAAGACATGAGTATGATTTATGTCCTATTCTTCCACATTTAAAACAAGTAATATTTGTAGACTTGTTACTTGAATAATTTACATAAATATCCTTCAGAAATTTTTGTTTCTTCAGGGGTTTATAACCAAGTCCAGCCTTATCATATATAGCTTTCTGATTTTTAAGGATCATATTTAGTTTGTTTGAACTTAAGGTGAACTTATCTACTATAGATTTCAGCTTGTTCATTTCATCCTTTAAGTTTTGATTTTCTTGAATCAAGGTGAATTTTTCAATTGAAAGATTTTCAGCTTGTTTCACTAAGGACTGATTTTCCAATTTCAGCTCTAGTTTCTTTAATTCATCAATTGAATCATAGAATGCTTCATGCAATTCTTCAAAAGTAAATTCACTAGTGGATTCAGAAGTTACCTCATTTTCATGTGCCATCAGGCACAGATTGGCTTGTTCTGTTGAGGTTTCCTCGTCGGAGCTTGAGTCATCACTCGCACTCCAGGTCGCCATCATTGCCTTCTTTTTGAACTTCTTTGGACATTTCTTCAATTGTGGACATTCGGATCTGAAATGTCCTGGCTTCTTGCACTCGTAGCATATAGGGGGTTGATCTTTCTCCTTTTCTTTGCTTTGATCCCCTTTTGTGAATTTCTTTCTCATCCCCTGTTTCTTTTTTCTTAGAAACTTCTTAAATTTTCGGGTGATGAGAGCCATCTCTTCATCCTGATCTTCATCTTCAGAGTCATCCATTTCATAATCAGGCAAAGTTGTGGATTTGAGGGCAATGGTTCTTTTCTTTTTGACTTCATCCTCTTGATGTTGCTTCATGCTAAGTTCATGAGTCATCAAGGATCCAAGAAGCTCTTCTAGAGATAGAGTGTTCAAGTCCTTTGCTTCTTGGATGGCAGTCACCTTGGCTTTCCAAGTTCTTGGCAGTGACCTGAGAATCTTTCTTACAAGTTCACTGTTAGTATAAGATTTGCCAAGACTCTTTAAACCATTGATTATATCAGTAAAACGAGTAAACATAGCAGTTATGGACTCATCATGCTCTATTTTGAACAATTCATATTTATGTACAAGCATGTTTATTTTAGACTCTTTTACTTGATTTGTTCCCTCATGGGTGACTTCTAACCTATTCCATATTTCTTTAGCAGATGCACAAATAGAAATGCGATTAAATTCACTTGCATCTAGTGCACAATAAAGAACATTCATGGCTTTGGCATTTAATTGTGCCAATTTCTTGTCAACCTCATCCCATTCTTTCTCGGGTTTGGTTGACTCTTCACCATCTATAATCTTGGTGGGTGTGTGAGGACCATTCACTATGATACTCCACATATCATAGTCGAGTGCTTGTATGAAAATCTTCATCCGAGCTTTCCAATAGGTGTAATTAGACCCATTGAAAAGTGGAGGTCGGTTTGTTGATTGCCCCTCGGCTAGAGAAGTACCAACATGGGTTGCCATAGATCTTTGGCTCTTTGATTATTAGATCAAAGAAGGGCTAGAGCACCGGCTCTGATACCACTTGTTGCCCAGCAATGCAACCCAAGAGGGGGGGGTGAATTGGGTTTCTAAAAATTTTAAGCCCAACAGATTACTTATGAAGATCAAAACAAAGACTTTAATTCAATATAAATTACCTAAAGCAGGAATGCAAGAATATAATAAAGAAATAAAGTGAAGCGATAAAGCACACCACAAACACAAGGATTTATAGTGGTTCGGTGCTAACCTTGCACCTACATCCACTCCCCAAGATCCTACTTGGGAATTTCAATCCACTATCCTTTGTATTCAACCCGAATACAAAACGTCGAAAACTCCGACACTAGCTATCCCAAGCTAGATCACTTATTTCTTGGGTACAAGTAAACCCAAAACACTCCGATTTCAGGTTCGGATCAACCTTTCCTTGTTTTGGAAATCCTCCAAAAACAAGAACAAAAACTCACAAAGAGTTAGAAAATTTAGAGCACAAATTAATACAATAATAGCTCCTTAAATGAGCGAATATAACAATAAAAGCTTTACTCAAATGAAGAACCCCTTTTTCGGATTTTCTCAAAGTGGATGAATGCTTGAATGCTTGAGAAGAGGTTGATTGTTGATTGAAGATCTCTTGAAAGCTTTGAACGATCTCTAGATCAAGGTTGAAACAATAGGCGTGAAGAATTCTCTCCTTGAAAGATCTTGCTTTTCTCTTTCACAATCTCTCTGGTATATTATGGATCCTCTCTCTTTTTTTTTTTTGGATTTTTCGTTGATCTCAGGCTTTTTCTTGCAAATTTCGGATCCTTTCTTCTGTTCTTCTCTCTCTTTCTCTGCTCCTCGTCTCTTTTGATTTCACGTTTGATCCGCTATTTAATCTGTAATTTCTTTCACCATTTAAAGCATTTTGTAGCATTAGAAGCAAGAGAAAATAATTTAGGTAGATAAAGAGCCGTTAGAGGATTTTTAGGAAGCATAAATGGCAATTAAAATGGGCAAAAAAATAGCCGTTGCTGACATTTTCCATCGCAGGGGTCGACTCATGAGTCGACTCATGCTTCAGGGGTCGACTCATGAGTCGACCTCTGTTGCAAAAATCAGAGAATGCTTTTCTGGAATTTTTTGGCTCAAATTAGCAGGGGTCGACTCATGAGTCGACTCATACCTTGTGGGTCGACTCATGAGTCGACTCACAGGTCGTGCCAAGCCAGAAAACTAGCGTGCCAAGGAGAATTTTTGCGTGCCAATCAGCTCACAGTGCCATGAGTTGACTCATGAGTCGACTCATGCACTTCAAACCTTCATAACTTCAAGAATATAAGTCCAAACACAATAAAATTTTCATCAATAGATTTCAAATCATTTGTTCTACCAAATGGTACTATCAAATCAGGATTTCAGTGAAATTTTGATTTTGCCCTTGAAGAGCATAAGGACTTTTTCATTTTAAAATTATTTGTATCCCTTCAATCTGCTTTGTAATCATCAAAATCAATCTAGGAGCAACAAAAATGATTAGGGCATAGAGATATAATGACACAAGATAGGCTTTCTAGAGAGAGCATAGAGAAGAAGAAGAGGGTTTTCTTCTAGGGTTGTTGTGTTCGTCTCTTCCCTTCCTCCATCTTGAGTTTTCTGAGAGTATCTCAGATCTAAAACTCCTCTTCCTACTTCTCATCTTTAAAAGAGTCCAAATCAAGAAGAAAGAGGCACCTGATCAACCATCGAAGAAGGATCAGCGCAGTACTAGCATACTGTGCTGATTTTCTGGAGCAGGAATTCTGATCGAGATTCGTGGGCTCATGTGGATGACTCCTAGAGGCCAGACACATATGCAGCTCACAACATCATCCTCAAGCCTAGATCAGCAAGGTTAGAATATCTAACTTGCAAGGTAATAGATCTGATCTATTGTTTATTATATACATTAGATGTAGCATAAAAACATGTTGATATAATCAATATGTAGTTCATTCTCTATATATTTTAATTTTTGATTTAATGTCATGTAATAATTATGTAATAGGATCTTAGATCAAGGGATTCTCTAGTTTTATAGAATAAATTTTGATTTATTTTAGTCTTCCGCTGCATGATCTTGAAAAAGTTTCAAGATCTAACCCTGAAACTCTAGATCTGGTTCTTTCAATTGGTATCAGAGCCAGGTTGTTTATTACATGATTATTTATACATACTTAGATTATTTTTTAGATTTAATTTAATTTATAATCTGATTATTAAATCTAAAATTAAAATTTTTAGATCAATCACAAACTGCAAGGTTGTCCTGCTGTAAGGTTTACCCCTTACAGTCCTAGATCGTGTAGATCTATCTTTAATCATAAATTTGTTAGATATGATCTAAATTAAATTTATGATTTATTATAAAAGATATTTAAATATAAAATAAAATCTTTTTATTAATATAACCTGTACAAAGAACCATCATATTTTTGTCTGAAAAATTTGCGCAGTTTAAAGTTGAAATTGTTTCAATTACATGAACCTGTTTAGATTAGATCTAAAGTAGTTTCATGTTTATTTCATTTGCATCTTGATTATGAATCAAACATACAACTTGGTTGGTAGAACTATGTTGTAAAATTATTTTACAAAAATAAAAATTATTTTAAAAAAATCGAACCCTAATCCTCAGCCCAAAACTTAATTGAGAATTAAGAAGTTATTTTTATTAGGTTCTAGGATTGTGAATTGAAGAACCTAAGACACAAACCATAACACATTGGGTTAATGGGTTAGTGGGAATTAGGTCCATTAATTGGGTTAGACCTAAGGTTAGATTAAAGATGGACTTAATTAGAGAATCGACTAAATCTAATCAATTATTGTCTTAGATTAGGTCAAAGATTCTCTAAATCAATTACAATAGTTATAGTTGGTCAAGTCCATATCTTTAATGAGAACCAAATAGACTTGATTCTTGGCTAAGTGGTCTAGCACGAACTGTTAGGTTGATCCAATCGAAACTAATTAAACTAGTTGGTGTCTAAGATAAATCAGATTGATGGTTTTTAATTAGGAGCCCGCTTGCCTGGCCATTTCTGATGGTGTCTCAGGCAAGCTTTGGCAAACCCTCCCACCGATCGAACTTACCTGACCTCTTGGTGAAATTATATTTTGATTGGATCACTTGACTATTCGAGCTGACCCATGTCAGCTAGGTAAATCAGTGTGACTGATTTAGGTGCTCCTAGACCAGCCCTTTTAATGGTCTCCCTTAAGTTGACTTGGTGAAGCTAGTGGGAGGATCATGATAAGCTGGTTCATCTGACCTCATCCTCTAAATTAATTAAATCTTCTAAAATTATTAGGTTCTTAAAATAAAATAGTTATGGTGATAACTAGATCATAGCCTCCCATTAAGTGGATGATAATGGGTCCATCAGTTGGATAATCATTGGAGGCCCAAAGGCCTGGTGCTTATCGACTGATGGAATTATCATTCATAATATGATTTCTTGACTGCATCTTTCTAAATGGTGGTTAGGTTAGCCAACTAAAGTTGGGCCTAATCATTCATTGGCTAGATGGGCCAAGTATGGTCATATTAATGGTTGGACCTAACCAAACCTTTTCAGTGGAGGCCTAAGCCTACTGATTAGGGACTGGGATAAAATTTAAATTATTAAAAATTATTTAGAGAAATAATTGGTTATGAACCTACCCTTAGATGTACATGGGTTGGCCAACCAAAGTTGGGCTTGTGTGCAGTCTAAGTGGATTCTAGTACCCACTAAGGAATTAGGGTAATTCTTCGAATTGGAAGTAGAGGCTACCAATTCGAATAAAATAGTGGGAGAAACCTTTTGATTAAAGTCCAAATCTTTAGGTTTAATGAATCAATTACTAATTAGATTATGGTTTTTCTTTGTACAGAATGGCCACTTCCCTATCACTCCGATCATTATTGGACAATAATAAGTTGGTGGGACCCAACTTTGGTAGCTGGTATCGAAAATTGAAGATAGTTCTGGAGCATGAACGGATCCTATATGTGATAACGGATCCTACACCTAAGAAGCCAGCTACCAATGCACATGGAATAGTCAGAGATACTTACCAGAAGTGGCTCAATGATCGGACCACAGTGTGCTGCATCATGCTGGCTGCCATGAGTGATGAGTTCAGTTACAAATTTGAGATGACTTAGCCAAAGGACATGCTTCAAATGTTGGAGGATGCCTTTGGCATACCCGATGATGTGGAGAGGCACAAGACTAGTTGTGCCATCTTCAATGCCAAAATACGGGATGGTGCCTCTGTCACTGATCATGTATTGTACATGATCGAGCTGATGGAGTGTTTGAGCAAACTCGACTTTTTCTTGCATGAGCAGCTTGGGAAGGATGCAATACTAAACTCGCTGCCCAAGTCTTATCTCCCATTTCTCACTCATTATAGAATGACAAAGCCTGAAGTAAACTACCATGGATTACTGAGGTTGCTTCAGAACTTTGAGAAGGATCATCAACTCCATAAGGAGTCGATGAACTTAGTGGGAGGTTTGTCTTCTAGTTCTCGATCTTTTAAGAAAGGAAAGAAGAACAAGAAGAAGAAAGTAAAGAAGGTGCAATTTCAGGCTGGGACATCAGTGTAGGGCCAGATCAAAAAGATCAAGTCCGATAAGAGTCAAGCTGAATGCTTCTTTTACAAGAAGCGGAGGCACTGAAAAAAAAACTGTCCTTAGTACATTGCCTCTCTAGACCCGAACAGGCAGAGAAAGCAGCAAGCTATTGCTGGGCAAGGTATTTATATGATAACTCCTTGCAATTTCTCTATTTATGATATAACTGACTGGATATTGGATACCGATAGCCCTTATCATATTTGTAATTCGTTGCAGGGGTTGCAGGTCAATAGGAGATTCGAGCAAGGTGAGAGGTTCTTGAATGTTGGAGATGGAAGACTAGTTTTAGTTCTAGTATTAGAAATCTTGAAACTTGTATTTGAGTCCCATACCATTGTTCTTAATGATTATCATTTCTGTCCCAGTTTCTTTTTAAACGTTATTTCTGTAGGCCTTCTGGCCAAAAATGATTATAAAATTTCAATAAAAAAATAAGTTTGTAATATCATTATGAATGATGTTACTATTTTTTGTGGATATTTAAACAATGGTGTGTATATGTTATCACAACCTGTTAATGTAGTCTATTCTACTGGCAAGCACCCTAGATTAGATAGTGTGTTAGATATCTACTTAGCACTGTAGGCTAGGTCATATAAACAAGAACAGAATAAATAGGTTGACTCAAGAGGAAATCCTCGAAGTCAGTGATTGTGAATCACTTTCAACCTATGAGTCCTGTCTTCTTAGTAAAATGATCAAGTCATCTTTTACTGAAAAAGGTGAGAGAGCTACTGAGCTCTTGGGCCTAGTACATACTGATGTATGCGGACCCATGAGCACAAGTGCTAGAGGTGGATATTTCTACTTCATCATTTTTACGGATGATCTATCCAGATATGAATATGTCTATCTGATGAAACATAAGTCGGATTCATTTGAAATGTTCAAACGATTCCGAAGTGAAGTAGAAAAATAAACTGAAAAGAATATTAAAACTCTTCGGTCTGACTGAGGAGGAGAATACCTTTCTGGTGAGTTTCTCACATACCTAGGAGAGAATGAGATTCTCTCCCAATGGACTCCTCTAGGAACACCACAGCATAATGGTGTGTCTAAAAAGAGAAATCAGACTCTGTTAGACATGATTCGATCCATGATGAATTTTGCCAGCTTGCCGATATCCTTCTGGGGATATGCACTCGAATCGGCCTGTTATCTATTAATTAGGGTTTCAAATAAATCTATAATTAAGACTCCATATGAGATATGGATAGGGCGTAAGCCAGCACTTTCACACCTTAGGGTCTGGAGGTGTCCAGTCTATGTCAAACGGTTAGTTACAGATAAACTCGGACCTAGATCTGATAAATGCACATTCATAGGATACCCCAAAGAGATCAAAGAATATTTTTTCTATCATGCTGATGAACAAAAGGTGTTCGTCAGCCTTAAGATAATTTTTTTAGAAAAAAAGTTTCTTAGTGAAGGAACTGTTGCCTCTAAGGTTGAACTTGATGAAGTTCAACAGGTAGAAGGATCGACACCAATAGTTGAACTTGAGTTGGATTTGATTAGATCAGATCCGAAGCCCAATGTACCTACACCATTAAGGTGATCCGATAGAGTACCGCATCGTCGGATAGATACTATGGTTTCTTGATTTGGAATGGTGATCCCATCGAACTCGATGAGAACGATGAGGATCCGATCACCTATATGGATGCAATGTAGAGATATGATTTCGAAAAATAGCTTGAAGCCATGAAATCCGAAATAGAGTCCATGAAGGTCAACGATGTATGGACATTGGTTAACCCACCTGAAGGGGTTAAACCCATTGGATATAAATTGATCTTCAAAAGGAAGAGGGATGCAGACGGAAAGGTAGAGACCTATAAAGCTCGTCTGGTTGCCAAGGGGTATCATCAATGTTATAGTATTGACTATGACGAGATATTTTCTCCTGTGGCAATGCTCAAATCCATTTGGATAATGCTTGCAATAGCTGTCCATCTGGATTATGAGATCTGACAGATGATGTAAAGACAATTTTTCTAAATGGAGAGCTGACCGAAGAGATGTATATGATACAACTTGAGGGGTTTACATCCATAGATGAGTCCAAGGTGTGCAAGCTTCAGAGATCTATTTATGGATTGAAGCAAGCTTCTCAGAGTTGGAACATGCATTTTGATAAGGTGATCAAAACATATGGCTTCGTTAAGAATGGAGAAGAGCCCTGCATCTATAAATGGATAAATGGTCCAGTTGTGGTATTCCTTATCTTGTATGTGGATGACATTCTCTTAATCGAAGATGTCACTATCTGGATTATGAGATCTGACAGATGGATGTAAAGATAGTTTTTCTGAATGGAGAGCTGACCGAAGAGGTGTATATGATACAACTTGAGGGGTTTACATCCATAGATGAGTCCAAGGTGTGCAAGCTTCAGAGATCCATTTATGGATTGAAGCAAGCTTCTCAGAGTTGGAACATGTATTTTGATAAGGTGATCAAAACGTATGGCTTAGTTAAGAATGGAGAAGAGCCCTGCATCTATAAATGGACAAATGGTCCAGTTGTGGTATTTCTTATCTTGTATGTGGATGACATTCTCTTAATCAAAAATGACATCCCGGCACTACAGAGAATAAAAGTTTGGTTGTCATCATAGTTCTCCATGAAGGATTTGGATGAAGCATCCTACATCCTAGGGATGATGATCTATAGGGATAGATCTAAAAAGATGCTTAGATTATCTCAGTCCACGTACATAGATACTGTGCTGAAGAGGTTCATTATAGAGAATTTCAAGAAGGGCTATCTACCGATAGGCCATGAAATTTTTCTTTCTAAGAAGGATTGTCCGACAACTCCTGAAGAGAGAGAGCGTATGAGTAGAGTCCTATATGCTTCAGTCGTGGGATTTATCATGTACGCTATGATATGTATAAGGTTAGATGTGGCATACTCACTAGGAGTAGTGAGTAGATACCAATCTGATCTTGGAGAAAATCACTGAAAAGTGGTTAAAACCATCCTTAAGTATTTGAAAAATACTAAGGATCAATGGTTGGTTTATGGCGAGTCAGATCTGAAACTTGTGGAGTTCGCAGACTCCAACTTTCAATCTGACCATGATGACAGCAGAAGCATGTCAGGTTATATCTTTACTCTGAATGGTGGAGCCATCTGCTGGAAGAGTTTCAAGCAGCATACTGTGGCAGACTCTATTTGCGAGGCAGAGTATATCACAACATCGGATCCATGAAGGAAGCTGTGTGGCTAAAAAAATTTATCACCGAGCTCGGAGTAGCATCCTCCCTCGATGGTCCGGTCCTGCTCTACTGCGACAGCACTGGTGCCATAGCTCAGGCGAAAGAACCCAAAGCACACCAGTGGACGAAGCACATTTTGCATCGCTTTCACTTGGTCTGGGAGATCCTGGATCGAGGTGACATCGACCTTCAGAAGATCGATAGAAAGGAGAACCTGGCCGACCCCTTCACTAAAATTCTGACAATAAAGGAGTTCGACAACCACAAGTCGAAGATGGGTGTTAGATACTATGCCGAGTGGCTTTAGGATAAGTGGGAGTTGTTGAAAAATATGTCCCAAAAGCCAATCATCAAGTTGTTGACGGTTAAGCAACCAAGTATTGTAATTGATTTGTTAATAAATAAAATATATTTTTAATATTTTCATCATAAGTTTTCATCTTCTAATGAACTCCGTTGTTATGATGAAGTCCTTAGGACTATTTTAGTTCGATAAATAGAGGATTTATCGATTAGTCCTTAAAATTATTCATGACCAAATGATAGGTTGTTAATAAGGGCGACAGTTTCTATCAAGCATAGGTTGTTGTAGGCCATATGGGTTGATTGTCCTCTTAACCAAGGAGTATGGAGATGCTGGTATAGCATACAGGTGAGATATAAGGGTATATCATCATTGAACATGACCAACTCCAGAGCATTTTACTATTAAGAATGTCTCTGATGGGATATAGGTATAAGTATCCCTTAGACCTGAGATCGCCTCAGTGACTTGCAAGCAACTCACTGTACTTTGGTACTAGACTAACTGAATTTCTAATTCAGTGACGAAAGGCTTCTAGGCATAGTCAAGTACTTGCAAAGTCAGAGTGTGATCGAGATAGGATTGACCACTCCAAGAGTTGGAGAAGAATGAGTCACTGTATTTTAATTTAGCAAAACCTTGGCCAGGGTAATCCATCAGATGGATTTGATATTTTGAAATACAATGTGGACAACTTGATCAGAGTTGACAGTTGAACTCTAAGGTGTCCTATGATCATTTTGATCAAGGGGATGAATTATATGGAAACTATATCCGCATGGGTTCTAAGGATGTTGTTCTACACATTCGACCTATCCGACCGTCGAGTATTATTGCTAGACGGTCACTTCGATTGGTATAAAAATTTATTTTTATACTACCGACTTAGGTTCAGACCTATGAGGTCACATATATTAGAGTTCATGATCCGATCGGATGGTTGATCAACGATTAAGAATCGTTCTAGGGTTAAACGATCAATCCGATTGACATTTAACCTAGTGCAAGTGTTACAGGAGGATCGATTAGCAATTTGATTGTTAATTGACTTAATTTGATTAATCCAATAGGTTAAAATTAAGTCTAATTGAATATGATTTAATTAGATTTAGTTTGGGCTTGATTGGATCAAGTCCAATTGGTTTATTGGATAAGCCAAGTGCAAGGAAAAACTAGTTCTAGTTCAATTAGGACTTGGATCAATCTAATTTTTAATTTGATTAAAAAATTAAAATAGGTTTAAATTTAATTTAATCTGATTAAATTAAGTTTTTAATTGGGTTAAGATCTATTTTAATTGGGTTGATCTAATTTTGATTTGATTTGGTTTGAGAAATCAAATTAAAATAAGTCATAAGATAGAATCCTAGTAAGACTAGGATTCTACCTTGCGCCACATAAGGCCCCCATGCCCTCTCGCTTATTCCATGCCAATTCCCTCTTATTTTGTATGACAAAAATCCTCTCCTAGGTCTTCACCATGCCTAAAAGGTTTTCTCTCTTTTTTCTTACATGGAAGATGGTTATGGATCAAATCAAAGTAGGAATAAGTTTGGATTTCAAATTCTATGAGATAGAGTTTTAGAAATCCAAAACTCTTTTCTTTTTGCACTAATTTTATCCAGATTTTTCTTGAAATTTTTGTGACTTTTATGGCACTTGAAAGGTGCTCTTTGCTGTTGGTCCACACACAAAAAGAAGGAGGGGGCACCCAAGAGTTGGGCGCCCCTTATCTTGCCATGTTTGGATAAATCTTGACTAGGTATTTGGCCTTTGGGCGCCCCTTATCTTGCCATGTTTGGATAAACCTTGACTAGATATTTGGTCTAGACAAAGACTCTATCATATCTCTCTATATAAAATAAATTTATTTATAAAATTTTTGTAAAAAATAGATCAAAGAGAGACCTTTGGGGCATCTAAAAATTAGAGAGAAAGAAGGTTGGGGCATGGAGATATAATAGACACAAGATAGGGTGTCTAGAGAGAGCAAAGAGAAGAAGAAGAGGGTCTTCTTCTAGGGTTGTTGTGTTCATCTCTTTCCTTCCTCCATCTTGAGTTTTCTGAGAGTGTCTCAGATTTGAAACTCCTCCTCCTACTTCTCATCTTTAGAAGAGTCTAAATCAAGAAGAAGGAGGTACCTGATCAACCATCAAAGAAGGATCAGCGCAGTACTAGTATACTGTGCTGATTTTCTGGAGCAGAACTTTTGATCGAGATTCGTGGGCTCATGTGGATGACTCCTAGAGGTCGGATGCATGTGCAGTTTGCAACATCATCCTCAAGCCTGGATCAGCAGGGTTAGAACATCTAACTTGCAAGGTAATAGATCTGATTTATTGTTTATTACATACATTAGATGTAGCATAGAAACATGTTGATATGATCAACATGTAGTTCATTCTCTATGTATTTTAATTTTTGATTTAAAATCATGTAATAATCATGTAATAGGATCTTAGATTTAGAGATTCTCTAATTTTATAAAATAAATTTTAATTTATTTTAGTCTTCCGCTGCATGATCTTGAAAAAGTTTCAAGATCTAACTCTGAAACTCTAGATCTGGTTCCTTCACAATTGAGTTCAATTCGAGTATTGTGGTGAAGTCAAGTGCAAAATAAGTTTGGACTCACATTTGAAACTGATGTCTAAGGTAAGAGGTTAAAAAAACTAAGCCTAAGTGGACTCATAGTTATTTAATTGATTCTATTAGCTTATCTAGCTAATCCAATTGGTATCTAAGGTAAGCAACGGGGGGACTCCCACGACCCCACCTCTTACCTGGCTAGTTGAAGGAAGTGAGAATAGACCCAACTTGCATCTAAGTCGAGCCACTCTACATCAAATTGTTAGGTCTAAAAAATCCACAGATGTTTGGATTTAATTATTTGCTAACTTGCTTACGATTGAAAAAAATAAAAAATCTGAACCACACATATTAGGATTTGCATTAGTACATACATGGTAGGAGATCTTTTTTTTTTTGACCTAGTTGAATCCAGTCTTGAAATTAAATGACTGATCCATGTTAAACCCGATAACCAAATGGCTGAACCACCTAGGCAAATGAAAGAATACTTTGTTCTTTCCATCTACAACCCATTAACTTGTATCCACTTACCTGATATTCCTGCAAGCCATTATGAGATCAAGTCAACCACAATCCTGATGCTTCCATCTTTCTATGGAAATACTAATGAAGATCCTTACAAGCATCTAGATGAGTTCTTAGAAATCTGTTCCATGATAAAGATCCAAGGTTTTTTTGATGATGCACTTAGACTGACTCTATTCTCCTTCTCACTTAACGATAAGGCCAAGTACTAGCTTGGCATAATAGGGAATTCAATCTTGGACTGAATTACAGTACGAATTTCTTAAGAAATTTTATCCCATAGGTCAAACCAACACCATGAGGTGAGCCATCACTAGATTTGCATAGCTTTCAGAGGAACAAATTCATGAATCATGAGAGAGACTCAAGGAACTTCTTAAAAAATTTTCACACCATGGTCTACCTAAATGGCAAATTATTCAAGCTTTCTATAAGGGTTTAGTTGATCAATATAGATAGATGGTAGATACATCCTGTGGAGGTGCATTCATGAGCAAGAGTGAGGATGAAGCCTATGCCTTATTTAAAACTTTGAATGAAAACTTAATCAACCATGCTTCGTTATCTTCCCATGAAAGGTCAATCCCTCACCAAAAGCGGATAGGAATCTTGGAGATCAAACAATCAGACCCTAATTTTAAGATCGATTCGAACATGATAGCTCAAAAATTAGATAAACTCGATCGATTTGTTCTATCTGTACTAGCCCAATCCAATATGTGAGTGAATATCCCATGGTTGCATAGTTTCTATCTTTCATCCAAGAACAAGTTTCAGCTATCCAAGGTTACTCCAAATCTGTTAATGACCCATTCTCAAATACATATAGCCTAAGTTGGAGGAACAATCCCAATTATTTTTGAAGACCCCAACAGACTCAGGCTCAGACCCATAGTCCACCTGCACAAAACTTTCAAAATAGGTCCCAATGTCAAAATTATATCTATAATAGAGGTTAGTCTAGTCAGCCTATCCAGCCACCATATTACAATCAACCATCATACCCACCTCCTTAATAGACCAATCTAGCCGATGATAGGATTATTCAACTTTAATAAATGATTATGTTCCAACAACAATCCATATCAGACTAGAAGTACCAATGGGACAGTTAGCTGAGTCCACCATAAGGAGAGAATCAGATCAATTATCGAGCCAATCGATACCAAATTCTATGAACAACCCATCCAATATCCACCAACCACCTGGGCCTCGTCATTAATCCAATGTCCCACCTAAGAATCCTTAATTTGAGAATGCCAAAGTAATTTCTAAGCTTAGAAGTGGTAGGATTCTTAAGGGTCTATACCAAGATTAGGTGAGAGAGGCTAGTACTGATGCTAGTTAAAATGTGGACTTAGAAGAAGAGGTAGAAGAATCTGAGCCCGAAACTGATATTGATGCTGGTTTCAATCTAAGTGAGAAAGATAAAGGAAAGAAGAGAGCGGATGAGTTATTCAAGATATATAAACTAAGAGTCTCATTTTTTTCAGCCCTAGAAGCTGATTCTTCCTTTCTAGAATCATTACCTCCTCCAGAACTGAAGTCACCCTTGGTGACATTTGAGTATGCATGTTTAGAATCAAGTGACGTCTTTTTAGTACCTATTGCATTAAACTCGACTTCTAATCTAAAAGCTCAATTCATGAGCATTTTAGAAGAACAAATAGAAGAAATTCTCAACAAATAAGGGTCTGTAATGGGTATGTAAATTATTTTTTTAATATTGAAAAGATGAAACTGACTAAGAAAGGGATCATGAACTACTTTCTAGAGATTGACAACAATATGCTAATATTTATCAATAAAGGGATCATAGGCCATCTTCCTGAGATTGGCAATCCAAAACCATTAAAATTTGTTAATCCAATATTTGACATGAGCTAGGTGAGGTAGAATCTGTATTGTGTCCGGTTGAAGATGGTAAACTAAGCACTTTCTAGGAGGTAACTCAGCTTTTGCTTTTTGATATCTTTTATATTTTGTTTAGGTTAATCAAGTCTTATTTAGTATCTTTTGTAGGAATTTGAAGACAATGTCGATTAAATTGGGAGCAGAAGCAATTTTGAAAAGATATATGGATCATGTGATATCTCTTTTTTTCTTTTTTTTCATCTGCATCCTTTTATTTTTTCTACTCCATTGAGGATAATATCGATTAAATTATAGGAAAGAATAATAAAAAATTTTAAAAAATTTTTAAGTCTTCGAGTAAGTTAGTATTTAGTATTTAAGTACTTTATTACACTTAAGAATCAAGTTGAACCAAGCAATTTTTTTAAAAGACTTGATGCACAGATCAGAGAATTTGTAAGATATCGAGAGATCAAGTATTAAGAAAAATTAATAAAAAGTTAAGTTTAGAACATAAATATTTTTTTCTTGAGTATTTCTAAATCCTCCTGCTAGCAACAAAGAAGAGTTTACTTCTTATGAGCTTGTGTAGGGTAACTATACATTTCTTCATATATATAAAAAAAGAGAGAGAGATAAAATTTTAAGTACTTCATGCTGAGTAATCGGATGTCTTTGCCTAAGCAAGCATTGAGTTTCATGTCAAAAGATATGAAGGATAAAGAAACTTTATTGTAAAGCTAGTTTTAACTCATAGCCTGTTTGATTCGAGCAAGTAAGTCCGAGAGATATTTTATACCTAGTATCCTAAAGTCATCTGGTTTGGGAGTCATTGGTTAAAAACTTGCTACATGGATCAGATAGAAAGCTTAAGAGATTAAGATACTCAATAGCAGTATAATATTAAAAAAAATTAATAAATAAAGGATGGAAGTAATAATATACTTGCCCATATGAAGGTTAATGATTTGGAGATAAAGGTAGAGGCAGTTTAAAAAAAAATTAATGTTCTTCATTTAACTTCCATATTGATTAATACTAATACTCCAATGGCATACCTCACTCACGCTTTATTGAATATCAGTGGCCCTTTTATAAATTATTTGGTAAAATTTAAAACTCTAAGTTAAAAGATATTTAAGTATAAATCTTTTCTTTACTCGAGCACGAGTAAAATTTAAGTTGGAGAGTATGATGAGTACTGAAAATATATCAATAAAAGTATTAATTTACATAATAATTTATATTTATTTTTTAAAAATTTATATTTATATTTATCTTTTGTAGAAAATATAATCGCCAATAAAAGGATTTTGATTTGTAGGATAAAAAGAAAAAAAATTTGAAGCAAATCAAACTTAAAACAGATTCAGAATCAAGATCCAAAAACAAGCTGAAAATAGACTCAAATTGAGCTTAAAATCAATTCAAATGGGCTCGAACCTAACCCAATTAAATCGCTCGATGCAAGATGGACCGATCGACCAGTCCATGGAATTAGGATACGATCCATAGCACAGTTTCACTGATCCACAATCGCAGTCTACAGGGACAGGTTGGCTCTGTGCGCTGATCAATGGCTGAGATCATGCTGAACATGCGATCGAATGGCCAGTAGCACTCCAACCCATATCTGATGATGGTGGCCCACATCAACTACATGATCCAATGGCAGCGGTTTGCTCTAGCATTTGATCGAATGACCAGCAATGATTTCAAGTGAAAGAAGACTCCTGGGAGCTATTTCTAAGCACTGATCGACAGTTCAGAATCAATCTCAGGCACGATCGGATGGATGATATCATTCCTGCCAAGGATAAGGCTTGATGATGAGATTTTTTGATGAAATTTGGGCAGTTCAAAGCAGATCCAATGGTCAAAATGCAAGGACATGGGTTGGACATGATTTTGACATGATTTGGGACTCCATTTTCCATCAAAATTTAGAAAAAAATTCATTTATAAAAGAGGAGTCCAGGAACAGTAAAAAAAGGTAAAAAAAAATAGAAAAAATAAGAAAAAAATAGTAAAAAAATTAAAAAAATAAAAGAATCCAAAGAGAAGAAGAAGAGAGTCTAGTTTGCTTCATGAAAGAAGTAGAGTTCATCAATTATCTTCTCGACAAGGCTGCACCAATCAACTTTAGATTTTATTATAATTTTATTTTATTATTCTTTTTAAATTTTTTATAATTAAATTTTAATTAATATAAAATTATTTTATTATACTTTTAAATTTTTGCTCTTTATTTTTATTGCAAGTAGATGCTAAGATCTAGTTAGTAGATCTTAGTATCAATTTATTTTTAAACTTTTTAAATTTATGTTCTTTATTTTTATCGCAAATAGATGCTAAGATCTAAATAGTAGATCATAGTATCAAGTTTAATTTTCTACATTGTTTAATACCTATTTTCTATTTATAATTCTATTTTTAAATTTTTTTTATAAAAATCAAAGTTATCAAATCAAAGTACTACCTTCTCTATGGATTCAACCTGACTCACTACTTTTTATATATTTTTAATTTTTTTAAAAATTTAAATTTAATTTGATAATCATGATGTCCTAATGATAACATCGCAACATTATCACCTAGGTCTTACGAAAATTTCATTTAAAAAAAATGGTCTTCGACAACTTCATCAACTCAAAATAATTGTGAGTCGACTAAGTACTAGGTTGACTAAGTTTTTCATGAATAAAAATCTTAGCTCGCTTAGTCTGACACAAATTTAAATTTTTTAAATTTCAAGACCAATGATATTGCAATTTAAACATGCCTTTTCTAATGCAATTAAAACATGAATAATTCAAAAAATTCATCATATTGAAGGCAATCATTTTATCATAAAATTTACACACAACAATTCAACAAATTGGATCAAATAAATCTTATTATTTTCTTATTGCACAAAATCTCTCTTTATTTAAAGATTTTATAAAAATATCTACAATTTGATTTTCAATTGGCATAAATTCAAGGGTTATATCATTACTTTGTACATGATCTCTAATGAAATGGTGTCTAATTTTTATATGTTTTATTCTTGAATGTAATATAGGATTTTTAGTTAAGTTTATAGTACTGGTATTGTCACATCAAATAGAAATATTATTACAAGTAATACCATAGTTCTCTAGTTGTTGTTTGATCCATAATACTTGAGCATAACAACTCCCAGCAGCAATGTATTCAGCTTCCATCGTTGACAAGGCTACTAAATTTTATTTCTTGCTAAACCATGAGACCAAATTAACTCCTAAAAATTGACAAATACCATTTGTATTCTTACTATCTAAGAAACAACTAGTAAAATCAGAATCACTATATCCAATTAAGTCTAATGAAGATTATTTTGAATACCACAAACCTACATCTTGAGCATTTATTAAATATTTAAAAAAGTTTTTTAACTGCAGCTACATGAGATTCCTTAGGATTTGATTGATAACGTGCACACATGCACACACTAAACATTATATCTAACCTACTTGCAGTTAAATAAAGCAATGATCCAATCATATCTCGATATAGCTTAGGATCTATTGTTTTACCTCTTGGATCTTGATCAAGCTTGCAATTTGTGCTCATAGGGGTGCTACTTCCTCTGACATTCTCCATTTCAAATTTTTTTAATATTTTTTTGATGTATTTACTTTGATTGATGAAGATCTCATCTTGATTGCTTGATCTAGAGTCTGAAAAAAAGATTTAGCTCTCCCATCATACTCATCTCAAACTCATCCTGCATAAGTCTAGCAAAATCTCTATACAAGACTTCATTAGTAGTATCGAATATGATATCATCGACATATAATTACATAATCAATAAATCATTTGATTTTCTCTTTATAAATAATGTTTTATCTATATTTTATCTTTTAAAATTATTATTTAGTAAAAACTTACTCAATCTATCATACTAAGCTCTAGGTGCTTGTTTTAATCCATATAAAGCTTTCTTAAGTTTGTATACATGATTAGGTAATTCTTGATTTTCAAAATCCGAAAGTTATTCTACATAAACTTTCTTCTCAATTAATCCATTCAAGAATGCACTCTTTACATCCATTTGAAAAAGTATGAAATTCATAAAGCAAGCAAATGCTAAGAGTAATCTAATAGCTTCAAGTCTAGTCATGGGTACAAAGGATTCGTCAAAATTAATTCTCTCTTCTTGATTGTATCCTTATGCAACCAATCTAGTCTTATTTCTAATTATATTACCCTTCTCATCAAGTTTATTTTTAAAAACCTATTTAGTTCTAATTATTAAAAATTTTTTAGGTCTTTCAATTAATTCTCAAACTTTATTTCTTTCAAATTGGTTTAACTCTTCTTGTATTACCAAAATCCAATTAGGATCTTTTTTAGCTTCTATTATATTTTTAGCTTCTAAATGTGATACAAATGCAACATGATTCATAGCTTCTCTAATTGATGCTCAAATTTTAACACAATGAGATGGATCACCTATATTAATTCCTTAGGGTGTTTGGGATCATATCTCCATTCTTTTGGTAAATTGAATGTACCCTGCTCATCTTGAGATTGTGGCACTTCTTCTTCAACATCTTGCTCCACATCTTTTTTTCTTGAGGAGTGTTTTCAATATTCATGTCCTTCAACTTTTTCTCAAAATTTTTTGTATCCACGTCAAGCTCTTCTTCTCTTATTTTAAAAGAGTTAGTCTCATCAAAAATGACATGCATCGATTCTCCTATTATCAATATTTTTTTGTTAAATACTCTATATGCTCTACTATAAGATGAATAACCTAAGAAGATCTTCTCATCTGATTTTACATCAAATTTTTTTACTTTATTTTTATCATTTATTAAAATAAAATAACTACATCCAAAAATTATAAAATATGAAATATTAGGATTCCTTTCTTTAAAGAGTTCATATAGAGTTTTCTTTAAGATTAGTCTAATTAATGCTCTATTTAGCATATAGCATGCAGTGTTAATATCTTTCATCTAAAAATATTTTGGAAGGTTATTTTCACAAAGCATGGTTCATGCCATTTTAATTAATATTTTATTTTTTTTTTTACTATCTTATTTTGTTGAGGTGTTCTAGGTGTGAAAAAATTATGATTAATTTTATTTTTAGAACAAAAATTTTCAAACTTATGATTTTCAAATTTGATTCCATGATCACTTCTTATATTCAAAACACTATATTCTTTTTCTCTTGTTATTTTGTTAAATAAATCAACAAACATATC
Source organism: Elaeis guineensis (assembly GCF_000442705.2). NCBI lineage: Eukaryota > Viridiplantae > Streptophyta > Magnoliopsida > Arecales > Arecaceae > Elaeis > Elaeis guineensis. Next base: position 54,250,142 of record NC_025994.2, read on the forward strand.
AAAAGCATCATCTTTATGTAATAGAAATAAATCTTAAAAAATTATCTGTTAGATATGTGCACTAGAAGCTAATTATTGACTGACATATTTTATAATTTTAAAATTTAATTTTATACTTATAATATTTTTATATTAATAAAGGGCTTTCTTTTTTTAATTATGTTTAGGTGTCCATGATTTATCCTAAAAAAAATAAAGATAATTTTTATATATTCTCAATGTTGGAAATTATGTCCTAAAATCAATTATTTGATGATTTTACTAATTATAATTGTATATAAATTGATAAATAATAAAAGTTATTTAGCCTTATTCATCATAAGATTATATCTTCTAATGAACTCTTATATTGTGATAAAATTTTTAAGATTATTTTAATCAATAAAAAAAAATTTATTATGTAATCCTTAAATTGGTTCGTGACCAAACGATATGCTATTACTAGGACGATAGTGATATCAAGTGTAGGTCGTTGTGTGCCATATGTATTGTTATCCTCATAACTAAATAGTATGAAGATATTGGTATGGCATGTAGATGAGATATAGAAGTACATCATCACAGAACGTGATCAACTGAGGAGCACTCTGCTGTCAAGGGTAGCTCGTGAAGGGTATAGATATAAGTATCCCTCCAATCTGAGATCACCATGGTGATTTGCAAGCAACTCATTATACTTTAATGCCGGACTAACTGAGTTTTTAATTCAGTAATGAAAGATTTTTGGATGTAGTCAAGTACTTGTTAAGTCGGTGCATGAGTCAAGATGAAATTAACTCCTTCAAATTAGTAGGAGTTAATGTATTAATGTATTTCAATTTAGCAAAATTTAGATCTGGATAATCCATGTGATGGATTTAAAAAAGATTAAAATATAATATGGATGACTTATCTAGGATTGATAGTTAAATCTTAGGTTATCCTCGAGTATTATGACCAAAGAGATAAATTATACAGTAACTATATGCTAATAGGTTCTTGAATATTGCTTCGCCTTCATTCGACCTATCCAGACGTCAGATCACTATTGCTAGATAGTTATATCGATTGATTCAAAAAATTATTCCTATACTATCAGCTTAGGTTTGAACCTATGGGATCACACTCAAAAGAAGTTTTTGACTGATCATGTGGCTGATCAACGATTGAGAATTGTTCAATGGCTTTATCGTCAATTCGATTGATAGTTAACCTTATGTAAAAATTATAATAAATTAATTTACTAAATATTAATAAATTAATAAAATATTAATTAGTAATTAGATTACTAATTAGTTTAATTTGATTGAGGAAAGAGGATTAAATAAAATTTAATTAAATTAGATTCAATTAAGTTATGAGATGCTTAATCGTTAAGAGAGAATTGTCCCTGATTTGATCAGGACTTTGATTCAAGCAATTTTTAATTTGATTGAGATTTAATTAAAAATTTATGAATCTAATTAGATGATATTTTATATATTTTATTTAAGCTAAACCAGATGTGATTTGATTTGGATTCAAATAAGAAAATTAAGAGTCCTTATTGGAAAAGGACTCTTCTCCCTTATGCCAACCCACTTTGCATACCATCTATCTCCATGCACAAATAGTTTTTGTGTGAGATTTTTTTATGCCAAAGAGTTCTTCTCCCTCTCTATCTCACATCTAAATTTAATTTAGTTTTAATAAAAGAAATATTTTAAAATTAGATTTCAAAATATTCTTTATCAATAGAATTTGTTCTTATCCAAATCAACCTCTCCATGCCAACTTATTTTTTTCTCCTTGTATGTGTGATATTTTAAGGAAATTTTTTGTGAAAAATTAGTTGGTGAATTGATTTATCATAAAAAAATATAAAAAAATATATCCTATATTTTTTTGGTATGTTTTGGGATGTGGAATTGTAAAGGGAGGCGACATCTTGTAAGAGTCCATGATCTCTTAGACTCTTCACCCCACCTCCTTACATGCCTATAAAAGGGGCTTTTATGATTTTTTTTGTATGTGTAAGATACCAGAAGAAGAGTTCTTCACATGAAGAGGCTTGGGGCATTGGTTCATGGTGTGAAAAAGAGGAGGAGAGTCCTCTCTTTGGGTCAACACAAAAGCTGATTTTTAGGGTTTTGGTCCTTGGGGTTTGGGAAGAGAGAAAAAATAAGAAAAAAATTATTTTTCTCTCTATCTTTCTTTCACCTCTTCATATCATCTAGAAGTTTATCTTCAACCTTTAAAAGAGTTTCAGAGATTTGAGAAAAGAATTCAGATCAGTCAAGAAGAAGGTCTTCGCATGACCTAGCACTCCCGAGAAGATCGATCAGATCGGGGCTTCAAGTGGACTTTTCATAGATGTCGGACACATGTGTGGCTGTGAACAACTAGTAAAAATCCTCTCTACCATATCTCTTAGCAGCGATGATCATTGATCCATGCAAAAGTATCAAGTTATGAACTTAGATTAGAAGTAGATATGATCTATTGCTCACATGCATGCATGCTGATTTTATCTTCAGTGTTTTTCAGATTTTATATGCAACATATCATATCATAAATCCTAGAGTAGATTAATTTGATGATTAAATAATATACATATTATATTAATCAAATTAATCAAATTATCTTTCATTATAATTTATTTAAAAAAATTTCGAAATACATGCATGAAATCGCCTACATTCGCCAATAGTGGTATCAGAGCCTAGATTCGTTATGACATGATTTATATGCATATTAAATCTAAATTTTAATTTTATTTAAATTTTATATATGATATTTTGATATAAATTTAATTAATGATTGATCATACAAACTGGCATTAGGTTGTCCTGCTGTAAGATTTATCCCTTACAGTGAAAAGGTTATCCTAGTTTGTACTGATCATTGATAAAATCTAATTTTATGTATTGCATGTGATGCTTATGATCTAATTTAGATGTAATCTAAAATTATAATCAAATCTAATATAATTTAGATTAGATCTAAATTCATGCATATATGATATGTGATTAGATTAGATGATCCGATTAGCAAGTATTTAGATTGGTTGATCGCCAGGCTGTCCAGTCATAGGAGCAAGAAGGGTTTAAAGGCCTTCTCTTTTCATTCGATAGGTTGCTTTTATGGCATGTGGGGTGCCATGTGATTAGATCTCATGAAGAAGAACATGAAAGAAAGAATTTATTTTTTTGCAAAATCCTAGATCTTGAAATCCTAGGTTTGTTGTAAGTGATACAAAGTTGTATGAAAAATAAAGCATCTAATCTATATGATTAAAATTATTTTAATCATAAAAAAATAAAATCTTAAATTATAAAAATTTTAGATATAATTTAAAAGTATTATGATTAATTTTATTTTAGTGGTATGCAAGAATTTTCAGATCTGAAACTCCTTGAATCGTGCTCGCGTAATTACTGAGTCGATCTAGTTTTGAACTGAGTTGACCCAATTCCCTTATGTAGCCGGCTCAATGGTGATTGAGTCGATCTAGTTTCAGAATAAAAAAAAATTTATATAATATTTATTATAAATTATTTATAAAATAAAAAAGGTTGAATTTATTTCAAATCTAAACCTAAACCCATGTTAGTGCTGAAACTTAATTGAGAATTAAGTATAGAATCAATTAGATCTAGAATTATGAATTAAAGATCTAATGACATTGCATAGAACATGGGGGCATGGGTTAGCTCAAATTAGGTCCTCTTAATTGGGTTAGACCTAAGGTTAGAATCAAAGAGTTAATAGACTAACTAGAGAAATTGATTAAATCTAATCAAATATTGAATTAGATTAAATCAGGATTTCTCTAGAACCAATACAATAGTTATAGATGGTCAAGTCTATGTCTTTGATTAGACCAAATGGACCTTGATTATGGCTCAGTGGTTGAACCCGAATCATTAAGTTGGTCAAATCGAAACTAATTAATCAATTAGTATCTTAGGTAGGTTTGGCATTCTGATCGGTGGTTTTTAATTGGGAGCGACTTACCTAATAATTTCGATGGCGTCTAAGATAAGCTTAGCAGATCCTCTCACTGATCTCACTTATCTAGCCAATTTGATGAATTATGTCTTGGTCAGACCGCTAAGTAATTCGAGTTGACCTATGCCATTAAGATTGATCAGTGTGACTGATCTAGGTGCCAGTTCAACTAGCATGATTAATAAGTGGTATATTTTTGTATTTATTGAAGGTACTTTTGGTAATTTATGATGCTAATATCTTCTTAAAAATCTAATTTTATGAATAAATTAAATTTTCTTACAAAAATAAATAATTTAAAAAAAAATATAAAATTAAAGCATATTTATGAAAAATAGATGTTAATTTAATTGAGCAATTTAAACACCAAAATGAAGAAAAATTTTTAAAGAATTTAATGCATATTTTTTTCAATTTTTTAGGTAAAAATCAGAGCAAAAATGGAGCTAAAATATCCTAAAAAATAAAGAAAATAGCCTTCAGTGTACGGTGGACCGGCCGCTCGGTCCACAGAGCCAGGGTGCGGTCCACCGAAAATGCTACGTGGTCCACAGGCATGGTCTACGGGTAGCAAAAGCTATTTTACGCCATCCAATGGCTGAGATTTAATCTGAAGATCGATCCAATGGCTGTTGTTCGTTGTCAGTTTATAAGAGAATTTTTTTGCACGATCGAATGGCCAAAAATGAATCCATCATGAGATCCGACAGCTAAGGACACTCCCAATTGAGAATAAGAGATTATCAGTGCGATCTGATGGTCCAAAATCAATCCCAGGCATGATCGGATGGCTGTGGTTCAATCCGACTTTGATAAAAATTAAAACTATGGATTTTGGGCAAATCTGGGCGGTTCAAGCTCCATCCGACGGCCAGAAATATTTTTAAGAGGATTAATATGATTTCTAAGGGTTTTAGGACTTCTTTTCCTACCAAAAAATTATTAAAAATTTATCTATAAATAGAAAGTCCGAAAATAAGTTTTGTGAGCAAAAAAATTGAGTAAAAAATATAGAAAAAGATAAAAATAATTAAATAGCTTTAGAGACCCAAGAAAAAGAAGAAGAAAAGCCGGTTCGCTCTACGGAGTACGATAGAAGATGGAGAGGTCATCAACCATCTTTTCGATGAGGCTTAACTGATCAGCTTTAGATCTTTGTTACAGTTTTATTTTTATTTTATTTTATTATTTTTTTAAATTTTTTATACTTAAATTTTAATTAATGCAAAATTTATTTTTCTACACTTTAAATTCTTATCTTTTATATTTTGCACGTAGATGCTAGGATCTAATTAGTAGATCTTAGTATTAATTTATTTTTATACTTTTTAAATTTTTGTTATTTATTTTTATTGCAAGTAGATGCTAGGATCTAGTTAGTAGATCTTAGTATCCAATTTATTTTTTGTACTTTTAATTTTTATTTTTTGACTTAAATTGCTTTCTCCAAAATTTTATTTTTTTTTATAAAATTAAAGATTTCAAATCAAAATCCTATCTTATCTATGGCTTCGATCTGACTCACTACTTTCTATATATTTTTAATTTTTATTGAAATCAAAATTGGATTGATAATCATGGTGTCCTAACGACAGCATCTTGACCGTATCAAATTTTTGGCACCATTGTCAGGGAAGGCATCAATTTTAATATTTGATTTTTTAAATTTTCTTATGACTATTACTTGCTAACCTTTTTATCTTTTTGCAAAAAAAATTCAAAAATTCAAAAAAATAAAAAAAGAGATAGAAAGCTTCCAAGTTTGTGAGATCAATCCTAACCCTAGCCTTAACTATTTTTTTTAGTATTAATTACTTTTTTTTAATTAACCTAAAATTCATCCACATAAACCTAATAAAAATTGCATGATAAGAGTAGAAATTTAATTTTTAGGAGCATTCATCATTGTAGATTTATTTTTGGTGATCGCTGGAGACAAGGTAAGCTTTCAAGTTTTATTAGTTTCATGCATCTAATTTAGTTGCATAGAACTCCTTGTTTGAAATTGGTTGTGCATATTCATCTCAAATCAATTTAAGGGCAACACCCATAACAAGATAAGGTGGAGATTTCATCACCATCTCTTAGCCTAAAAACAACCAACCAGCATCCCACATTAACCCTAGCCTAACTAAAATCAAGTAGACATTGGCCCCTAGTATTAATCGAGTTTAGTTTTGAGTATTGTGATCAAGTCAAGTGCAAAGTAAGTCCGGACTCACTCCTGAAACTGGTGTCTAAGGCTAGAGGTTATAAAGGCTCAGTCTAAGTGAATTTATGGTTATTTAATTGGTTTCGTTAGCTTACCTGACCAATTCAATTGGTGTCTAAGACAAGCAATGGGGGGACCCCCACGATCCCACCTCTTACCTGGCTAGTTGAAGGAAGTGAGAATAAACCCAATTTGTATTTAAGCTAAGCCACTCTACATCGAACTGCTAGGTCTAAGAAACTCAAAGGTGTCTAGATTTAATTATTTGCTAACTTGATTGTAATTAACACTAAACCACAACTAATTTTTCCCACCTTACGTATCTAGGTCTAGGGATTTTTCTTTCTTCTCTCTCCTTTTTCTCTTAAAAAAAAAATGAAACAAAAACAAAACTTGAATCATACATTAGGGTTTGCACTGGTATATGCAAGGTAGAAGATCTCTCTATCCTGACCTAGTTGAACCCAATCTTGAGATTGAACGGTTGATTCATATTAAACCTAAAAATCAAATAGCTGGAGATCCTAGAGAACCACCTAGATAGATGAAGGAATATTTTATTCCTTTCACCTAAAACCCATCGACTTGTATCCACTTACCTGATATCCCTGCAAGCCACTATGAGATCAAGTCGACCCTAATCCAGATGCTCCCGTCTTTCTATGGGAATACTAATGAAGATTCTTATAAGCATCTGGATAAGTTCTTAAAAATTTGTTCCACGGTAAAAATTCAAAATTTTATTGATGATGCACTTAGATTGACCTTATTCCCCTTCTCACTTAAAGACAAAGCCAAGTATCGGCTTGGCACAATAGGGGACCAATCCAAACTTTGGCGAAAATGCAGCACAAGTTTCTTAAGAAATTCTATCCCATAGGTCGAACCAACACCATGAGGCGAGCCATCACTGGATTTGTTCAGCTTCCAGGAGAACAAATTCATGAATCATGGGAGAGACTTAAAGAACTTCTTAGAAAATACCCACACCATGGTCTATCTAAGTGGCAAATTGTTCAAGCTTTTTATGAGGGTTTAGGTGACCAATACAGACAGATGGTAGATGCATCTTATGGGGGTACATTCATGAGTAAAAGTGAGGATGAAGCCTACACTTTATTTGAAACTTTGAGTGAAAATTCAATCAATCATGCTTCATTATCCTCCTACGAAAGATGAATCCCTCACCAAAAGTGGGTAGAAATTTTTGAGATCAAGCAAACAGACTTTAGTTTTAAGGCCGATCTGAACCTAATAGCCCAAAGATTAGATAAAGTCGACCTTCTTGCCCAAAAATTTGATCAGTTCCTAGCATTAGGTCAACAATCTCCTGCACAATACACACCACCACCTAATTATCAGGAGATTTGTTCTATCTGTGCTAGCCCAACCCATCATGTGAGCGAATATCCCACGGCTGCACAGTTTTTACCTTTCATTCAAGAACAAGTTCAAGCTGCCCCAAGTTACTCCAAACCTGTCAATGATCCATTCTCTAACACATATAATTCAGGCTGGAGGAACCATCTTAATTTTTCTTGGAGACTCCAACAGACTCAGGCTCAGACCTAAATTCTTCCTTTGCAAAACTTTCAGAGTAGACCTCCATACTAGAATTATGCCTACAATAGAGGTCAGCCCAGTCAATTTATCCAGCCACCATATCAAAATCAGCCACCATACCCACCTCCTCAATAGACTAATCTAGCTGATGATAGATTAAACCAACTACAATAATTGATCATGACCCAACAACAATCTATCGCTAGGCTAGAAGCATAAATAGGACAATTAGCTGAGTCTACCATGACGAGAGAACCAGGTCAACTCCCAAGCCAACCAGTACCAAATCCTAGGAACAATCCATCCACTCATCAACCACTTGGACCTAGTCATCAATCTAATATCCCATCTAAGAATCCTCAATTTGAAAATGCCAAAGCAATTACTGAACTTAAAAGTAGTAGGATTCTTAAGGATCCATACCAAGATTAGGTGAGAGAAGCTAGTACTGATGCTAGCCCAAATGAAAATTTGAAAGAAGAGATTAGAACTGAGACTAACCCGATGAAAGAACCAGAGCCAGAAATTGCTATTAATCTAAACAGAAAAGATAAGGAAAAGAAGAAAGCGGATGAGTTATCCGAGATATATAGATCAAAAGTCCCATTTTCTTCAGCCCTAAAAGTCGATTTTTCTTCTTTAGAATCACCATCCCCTCCAAAATTGAAATCATCCTCAGTTACACTTGAGAATACATGTTTAGAATTAAATGACACCCTTTCAGCACCCATTACTTCAAACTCAACTCCTAACCTAAAAAGTCAATTCATGAGCATTTTAGAAGAACAAATAGGAGAAATTCTCAATAAACAAGGGTCTGTGAATGGGTTTGTGAACTATCTTTCTAAAATTAAGAACAGGGATGTGAACTACTTTCTAAAGATTGATAATAAAATATTAAAATTTATTTTAGATCATTTTTTTGAGATTGACAATCCAAAACTATTAAAATTTGTCAATTCAATTTTTGACATGGGATATGTGAGAAAATCAGCATGGTCTGGCTGAAGATGGTAAACTTAGCACTTTCTGGGAGGCAATCCAGTTTTTAAATTTTTAATTTTTGCTTTTGCCTTTGTTTTCTTTTGTATTTGCATTTTGTTTAGGATAATCGAGTCTTGCTTTGTGTCTTTTGTAGGGATCTGAAAATAATCTTGGCTAAGTTGGGGAGAGAATCAGTTTTGAAAAGACTTATGGATCAGGTGATATCTCTCCTTTTCTTTCTCTTTACATGCACCGTTTATTTTTTCTACTCCATTGAGGATAATGTTGATTAAGTTGGGGGGAGAATAAATTTTTTTTTTAAGTCCTCAAGTAAGTTAGTATTTAGTATTTAAGCATCTGATTATACTTAAGAATCAAGTTAAACCAAATATTTTTTAAAAAAAATTGATGTACAGATCAGAGAGTTTGTGAGATATTGAGGGATTAAATATTAAGAAAACTCAATAAAGAGTTAAGTTTAGAACTTTAATAGTTTTCTTTGAGTATTTCTAAATTTTTCTACCAGCATCAAAGAAGAGTTTACTTCTTATGGGCTTATGTAAAGTAACTATATATTTCTTCATATATTCAAAAAAAAAAAATTTTAAGTACTTCATGCTGAGTAGTCGGGCCTCTTTGCCTAAGCAAGCATTGAGTTTCGCATAAAAAAGTATGAAGGACAAAGAAACTTTGTTGTAAAGTTAAACAGTACTTAATTCTAAATTCTTTCTTTACTCGAGGATGAGCAAAGTTCAAGTTGAGAAGTGTGATAAGTGGTATATTTTTGTATTTATTAAAGATATTTTTGATAATTTATGGTGCTAACATCTTCTTAAAAATCTAATTTTATAAATAAATTAAATTTTCTTACAAAAATAAATAATTTTAAAAAAATAAAATTAGAGCATATTTATAAAAAGTAGATGTTAATTTAATTAAGTAATTTAAATATCAAAATGAAGAGAAATTTTTAAGAAATTTAATGTATATTTTTTTTTCAATTTTTTAGATAAAAATTAGATAAAAAATAGAGCTAAAATATCCTAAAAAATAAAGAAAATAGCCTTCGGTGTATGGTGGACCGGCCGCTTGATCCACAGAGTGAGGGTGCGGTCCATCGAAATTGCTATGCGGTCCACAGGCACGGTCTACGGGCAGTGAAAGCTATTTTGTGCCATCCAATGACTGAGATTTAATCTGAAGATCGATCCAATGGCTACTATTCATTGTTGGTTTATAAGAGAATTTTTTTACGTGATCAGACGGTTGAAAATGAATCCATCATGAGATCCAACGGCTGAGGATGCTCCCGACTGAGAATAAGAGATTATCAGTGCGATCTGATGGTCCCGAACCAATCCCAGGCATGATCGAACGACTGTGGTTCGATTCGACTTTGATAAGGATTAAAATGATGGATTTTGGGTAGATCTGGGCGGTTCAAGCTTCTTCCGATGGCCAAAAATATTCCTAAGGGGATTAATATGATTTCTAAGGGTTTTAGGACTCCTTTTCCTATCAAAAAATTATGAAAAATTTATCGATAAATAAGAGGTCCAGGAATAAGCTTTGTGAGTAGAAAAATTGAGTAGAAAATATGGACAATTTGATCAGAGTTGACAGTTGAACTCTAAGGTGTCCTATGATCATTTTGATCAAGGAGATGAATTATATGGAAACTATATCCGCATGGGTTCTAAGGATGTTGTTCTACACATTCGACCTATCCGGCCATCGAGTACCTTTGCTAGATGGTCACTTCGATTGGTATAAAAATTTATTTCTATACTACCGACTTAGGTTCAGACCTATGAAATCATATACATTAGAGTTCATGATCCGATCGGATGGTTGATCAATGATTAAGAATCATTCTAGGGTTAAACAATCAATACGATTGACATTTAACCTAGTGCAAGTGTTACAGGAGGATCGATTAGCAATTCGATTGTTAATTGACTTAATTTGATTAATCCAATAGGTTGAGATTAAGTCTAATTGAATATGATTTAATTAGATTTAGTTTGGGCTTGATTGGATCAAGTCCAATTGGTTTATTGGATAAGCCAAGTGCAAGGAAAAACTAGTTCTAGTTCAATTAGGACTTGGATCAACCTAATTTTTAATTTGATTAAAAAATTAAAATAGATTTAAATTTAATTTAATCTGATTAAATTAAGTTTTTAATTGGGTTAAGATCTATTTTAATTAGGTTGATCTAATTTTGGTTTGATTTGGTTTGAGAAACCAAATTAAAACAAATCATAAGATAGAATCCTAGTAAGACTAGGATTCTACCTTGCGCCACATAAGGCCCCCACGCCCTCTCGCTTATTCCATGCCAATTTCCTCTTATTTTGTGTGACAAAAATTCTCTCCTAGGTCTTCACCATGCCTAAAAGGTTTCCTCTCTTTTTTCTTACATGGAAGATGGTTGTGGATCAAATCAAAGTAGGAATAAGTTTGGATTTTAAATTCTATGAGATAGAGTTTTAGAAATCCAAAACTCTTTTCTTTTTGCACTGATTTTATCCAGATTTTTCTTGAAATTTTTGTGACTTTTATGGTACTTGAAAGGCACCCTTTGCTGTTGGTCCACACACAAAAAGAAAGAGGGGGCACCCAAGAGTTGGGCGCCCCTTATCTTGCCATGGTTGGATAAATCTTGACTAGGTATTTGGCCTTTGGGCGCCCCTTATCTTGCCATATTTGGATAAACCTTGACTAGATATTTGGTCTAGACAAGGACTCTATCATATCTCTCTATATAAAATAAATTTATTTATAACATTTTTGTAAAAAATAGATCAAAGAGAGACCTTTGGGGCATCTAAAAATTAGAGAGAAAGAAGGTTAGGGCATGGAGATATAATAGACACAAGATAGGGTGTCTAAAGAGAGCAAAGAGAAGAAGAAGAGGGTCTTCTTCTAGGGTTGTTGTGTTCATCTCTTTCCTTCCTCCATCTTGAGTTTTCTGAGAGTGTCTCAGATCTGAAACTCCTCCTCCTACTTCTCATCTTTGGAAGAGTCTAAATCAAGAAGAAAGAGGTACCTGATCAACCATCGAAGAAGGATCAGCGCAGTACTAGTATACTGTGCTGATTTTCTGGAGCAGAACTTTTGATCGAGATTCGTGGGCTCATGTGGATGACTCTTAGAGGCTGGATGCATGTGCGGCTTGCAACATCATCCTCAAGCCTAGATCAGCAAGGTTAGAACATCTAACTTGCAAGGTAATAGATCTGATCTATTGTTTATTACATACATTAGATGTAGCATAGAAACATGTTGATATGATCAACATGTAGTTCATTCTCTATGTATTTTAATTTTTGATTTAAAATCATGTAATAATCATATAATAGAATCTTAGATCTAGAGATTCTTTGATTTTATAAAATAAATTTTAATTTATTTTAGTCTTCCGCTGCATGATCTTGAAAAAGTTTCAAGATCTAACCCTGAAACTCTAGATCTGGTTCCTTCACAATTGAGTTCAATTCGAGTATTATGGTGAAGTCAAGTGCAAAATAAGTTTGGACTCACATTTGAAACTGATGTCTAAGGTAAGAGGTTAAAAAAACTAAGTCTAAGTTGACTCATAGTTATTTAATTGATTCTATTAGCTTATCTGGCTAATCCAATTGGTATCTAAGGTAAGCAACGGGGGGACTCCCACGACCCCACCTCTTATCTGGCTAGTTGAAGGAAGTGAGAATAGACCCAACTTGCATCTAAGTCGAGCCACTCTACATCGAATTGTTAGGTCTAAAAGACCCATAGATGTTTGGATTTAATTATTTGCTAACTTGCTTACGATTGAAAAAAATAAAAAATAAAAAATCTGAACCATACATATTAAGATTTGCATTAGTACATACATGGTAGGAGATCTTTTTTTTTTTTTGACCTAGTTGAATCCAGTCTTGAAATTAAATGACTGATCCATGTTAAACCTGATAACCAAATAGCTGAACCACCTAGGCAAATGAAAGAATACTTTGTTCTTTCCATCTACAACCCATTGACTTGTATCCACTTACCTGATATTCCTGCAAGCCATTATGAGATCAAGTCAACCACAATCCTGATGCTCCCATCTTTCTATGGAAATACTAATGAAGATCCTTACAAGCATCTAGATGAGTTCTTAGAAATCTATTCCATGATGAAGATCCAAGGTTTTTTTGATGATGCACTTAGACTGACTCTATTCTCCTTCTCACTTAACGACAAGGCCAAGTACTGGCTTGGCATAATAGAGAATTCGATCTTGGACTGAATTACAGTATGAATTTCTTAAAAAAATTTATCCCATAGGTCAAACCAACACCATGAGGTGAGCCATCACTAGATTTGCACAGCTTTTAGAGGAACAAATTCATGAATCATGAGAGAGACTTAAGGAACTTTTTAAAAAATTTTCACACCATGGTCTACCTAAATGGCAAATTATTCAAGCTTTCTATAAGGGTTTAGTTGATCAATATAGATAGATGGTAGATACATCCTGTGGAGGTGCATTCATGAGCAAGAGTGAGGACGAAGCCTATGCCGTATTTAAAACTTTGAGTGAAAACTTAATCAACCATGCTTCATTATCTTCCCATGAAAGGTCAATCCCTCACCAAAAGCGGATAGGAATCTTGGAGATCAAACAATCAGACCCTAATTTTAAGATCGATTCAAACATGATAGCTCAAAAATTAGATAAACTCGATCGATTTATTCTATCTGTACTAGCCCAATCCAATATGTGAGTGAATGTTCCATGGTTGCATAGTTTCTATCTTTCATCCAAGAACAAGTTTCAGCTATCCAAGGTTACTCCAAATCTGTTAATGACCCATTCTCAAATACATATAGCCTAAGTTGGAGGAACAATCCCAATTGTTTTTGAAGACCCCAATAGACTCAGGCTCAGACCCATAGCCCACCTACACAAAACTTTCAAAATAGGTCCCAATGTCAAAATTATATCTATAATAGAGGTTAGTCTAGTCAGCCTATCCAGCCACCATATTACAATCAACCATCATACCCACCTCCTTAATAGACCAATCTAGCCGATGATAGGATTACTCAACTTTAATAAATGATTATGATCCAACAACAATCCATATCAGACTAGAAGTATCAATGGGACAGTTAGCTGAGTCCACCATAAGGAGAGAATCAGATCAATTGTCGAGCCAATTGATACCAAATTCTATGAACAACCCATCCAATATCCACCAACCACCTGAGCCTCGTCATTAATCCAATGTCCCACCTAAGAATCCTTAATTTAAGAATGCCAAAGTAATTTCTAAGCTTAGAAGTGGTAGGATTCTTAAAGGTCTATACCAAGATTAGGTGAGAGAGGCTAGTACTGATGCTAGTCAAAATGTGGACTTAGAAGAAGAGGTAGAAGAATCTGAGCCCGAAACTGATATTGATGCTGGTTCCAATCTAAGTGAGAAAGATCAAGGAAAGAAGAGAGCGGATGAGTTATTCAAGATATATAAACTAAGAGTCTCATTTTCTTCAGCCCTAGAAGCTGATTCTTCCTTTCTAGAATCATTACCTCCTCCAGAACTGAAGTCACCCTTGGTGACATTTGAGTATGCATGTTTAGAATCAAGTGACGTCTTTTTAGTACCTATTGCATTAAACTCGACTTCTAATCTAAAAGCTCAATTCATGAGCATTTTAGAAGAACAAATAGAAGAAATTCTCAACAAATAAGGGTCTGTAATGGGTATGTAAATTATCTTTTTAATATTGAAAAGATGAAACTGACTAAGAAAGGGATCATGAACTACTTTCTAGAGATTGACAACAATATGCTAATATTTATCAATAAAGGGATCATAGGCCATCTTCCTGAGATTGGCAATCCAAAACTATTAAAATTTGTTAATCCAATATTTGACATGAGGTAGGTGAGGTAGAATCTGTATTGTGTCCGATTGAAGACGGTAAACTAAGCGCTTTCTAGGAGGTAACTCAGCTTTTGCTTTTTGATATCTTTTATATTTTGTTTAGGTTAATCAAGTCTTATATAGTATCTTTTGTAGGAATTTGAAGACAATGTCGATTAAATTGGGAGAAGCAATTTTGAAAAGATATATGGATCATGTGATATCTCTTTTTTTCTTTCTTTTCATCTGCATCCTTTTATTTTTTCTACTCCATTGAGGATAATATCAATTAAATTATAGGAAAGAATAATAAAAAATTTTAAAAATTTTTAAGTCTTCGAGTAAGTTAGTATTTAGTATTTAAGTACTTGATTACACTGAAAAATCAAGTTGAACGAAGCAATTTTTTTAAAAAACTTGATGCACAGATCAGAGAATTTGTAAGATATCAAGAGATCAAGTATTAAGAAAAATTAATAAAAAGTTAAGTTTAGAACATAAATATTTTTTTCTTGAGTATTTCTAAATCCTCCTACTAGCAACAAAGAAGAGTTTACTTCTTATGAGCTTGTGTAGGGTAACTATACATTTCTTCATATATATAAAAAAAGAGAGAGAGATAAAATTTTAAGTACTTCATGCTGAGTAATCGGATGTCTTTGCCTAAGCAAGCATTGAGTTTCATGTCAAAAGATATGAAGGATAAAGAAACTTTATTGTAAAGCTAGTTTTAACTCATAGCTTGTTTGATTCGAGCAAGTAAGTCCGAGAGATATTTTATACCTAGTATCCTAAAGTCATCTGGTTTGGGAGTCATTGGTTGAAAACTTGCTACATGGATCAGATAGAAAGCTTAAGAGATTAAGATACTCAATAGCAGTATAATATTAAAAAAAAATAATAAATAAAGGATGGAAGTAATAATATACTTGTCCATATGAAGGTTAATGATTTGGAGATAAAGGTAGAGGCAGTTTAAAAAAAAATTAATATTCTTCATTTAACTTCCATATTGATTAGTACTAATACTCCAATGGCATACCTCACTCACGCTTTATTGAATATCAGTGGCCCTTTTACAAATTATTTGATAAAATTCAAAACTCTAAGTTAAAAGATATTTAAGTATAAATCTTTTCTTTACTCGAGCACGAGTAAAATTTAAGTTGGAGAGTGTGATGAGTACTGAAAATATATCAATAAAAGTATTAATTTACATAATAATTTATATTTATTTTTTAAAAATTTATATTTATATTTATCTTTTGTAGAAAATATAATCGCCAATAAAAGGATTTTGATTTATAGGTTAAAAAGAAAAAAAATTTGAAGCAAATCAAACTTAAAACAGATTCAGAATCAAGATCCAAAAACAAGCTGAAAATAGACTCAAATTGAGCTTAAAATCAATTCAAATGGGCTCGAACCTAACCCAATTAAACCGCTCGATGCAAGATGGACCGATCGGCCAGTCCATGGAATCAGGATACGATCCATAGCACAGTTTCACCGATCCACAATCGCGGTCTACAGGGATAGGTTGGCTCTGTGCACTGATCAATGGCTGAGATCATGCTGAACATGCGATCGAATGGCCAATAGCACTCCAACCCATATCTGATGATGGTGGCCCACATCAACTACATGATCCAATGGCTGCGGTTTGCTCTAGCATTTGATCGAATGACCAGCAATGATTTCAAGTGAAAGAAGACTCCTGGGAGCTAATTCTAAGCACTGATCGACGGTTCAGAATCAATCTCAGGCACGATCGGATGGATGATATCATTCCTGCCAAGGATAAGGCTTGATGATGAGATTTTTTGATGAAATTTGGGCAGTTCAAAGCAGATCCAATGGTCAAAATGCAAGGACATGGGTTGGACATGATTTTGACATGATTTGGGACTCCATTTTCCATCAAAATTTAGAAAAAAATTCATTTATAAAAGAGGAGTCCAGGAATAGTAAAAAAAGATAAAAAAAATAGAAAAAATAAGAAAAAAAATAGTAAAAAAATTAAAAAAATAAAAGAATCCAAAGAGAAGAAGAAGAGAGTCCAGTTTGCTCCATGAAAAAAGTAGAGTTCATCAATTATCTTCTCGACAAGGCTGCACCAATCAACTTTAGATTTTATTATAATTTTATTTTATTATTTTTTTTAAATTTTTTATAATTGAATTTTAATTAATATAAAATTATTTTATTATACTTTTAAATTTTTGCTCTTTATTTTTATTGCAAGTAGATGCTAAGATCTAGTTAGTAGATCTTAGTACCAATTTATTTTTATACTTTTTAAATTTATGTTCTTTATTTTTATTGCAAATAGATGCTAAGATCTAAATAGTAGATCATAGTATCAAGTTTAATTTTCTGCATTGTTTAATACCTATTTTCTATTTACAATTCTATTTTTAAATTTTTTTTATAAAAATCAAAGTTATCAAATCAAAGTACTACCTTCTCTATGGATTCAACCTGACTCACTACTTTTTATATATTTTTATTTTTTTAAAAATTTAAATTTAATTTAATAATCATGATGTCCTAATGATAACATTGCAACATTATCACCTAGGTCTTATGAAAATTTCATTTAAAAAAAATGGTCTTCGACAACTTCGTCAACTCAAAATAATTGTGAGTCGACTAAGTACTAGGTTGACTAAGTTTTTCATGAATAAAAATGTTAGCTCGCTTAGTCTGACACAAATTTAAATTTTTTAAATTTCAAGACCAATGATAATGCAATTTAAACATGCCTTTCCTAATGCAATTAAAACATGAATAATTCAAAAAATTCATCATATTGAAGGCAATCATTTTATCATAAAATTTACACACAACAATTCAACAAATTGGATCAAATAAATCTTATTATTTTCTTATTGCACAAAATCTCTCTTTATTTAAAGATTTTATAAAAATATCTGCAATTTGATTTTCAATTGGCCTAAATTCAAGGGTTATATCATTACTTTGTACATGATCTCTAATGAAATGGTGTCTAATTTTTATATGTTTTATTCTTGAATGTAATATAGGATTTTTAGTTAAGTTTATAGTACTGATATTGTCACATCAAATAAAAATATTATTACAAGTAATACTATAGTTCTCTAGTTGTTGTTTGATCCATAATACTTGAGCATAACAACTCCCAGCAGCAATGTATTCAGCTTCCATCGTTGACAAGGCTACTAAATTTTATTTCTTGCTAAACCATGAGACCAAATTAACTCCTAAAAATTGACAAATACCATTTGTATTCTTACTATCTAAGAAACAACTAGTAAAATTAGAATCACTATATCCAATTAAGTCTAATGAAGATTATTTTAAATACCACAAACCTACATCTTGAGCATTTATTAAATATTTAAAAAAGTTTTTTAACTGCAGCTACATGAGATTCCTTAGGATTTGATTGATAACGTGCACACATGCACACACTAAACATTATATCTAACCTACTTGCAGTTAAATAAAGCAATGATCCAATCATATCTCGATATAGCTTAGGATCTATTGTTTTACCTCTTGGATCTTGATCAAGCTTGCAATTTGTGCTCATAGGGGTGCTACTTCCTCTGACATTCTCCATTTCAAATTTTTTTAATATTTTTTTGATGTATTTACTTTGATTGATGAAGATCTCATCTTGATTGCTTGATCTAGAGTCTGAAAAAAAGATTTAGCTCTCCCATCATACTCATCTCAAACTCATCCTGCATAAGTCTAGCAAAATCTCTATACAAGACTTCATTAGTAGTATCGAATATGATATCATCGATATATAATTACATAATCAATAAATCATTTTATTTTCTCTTTATAAATAATGTTTTATCTATATTTTCTCTTTTAAAATTATTATTTAGTAAAAACTTACTCAATCTATCATACTAAGCCCTAGGTGCTTGTTTTAATCCATATAAAGCTTTCTTAAGTTTGTATACATGATTAGGCAATTCTTGATTTTCAAAATCCGAAAGTTATTCTACATAAACTTTCTTCTCAATTAATCCATTCAAGAATGCACTCTTTACATCCATTTGAAAAAGTATGAAATTCATAAAGCAAGCAAATGCTAAGAGTAATCTAATAGCTTCAAGTCTAGTCATGGGTACAAAGGATTCATCAAAATTAATTCTCTCTTCTTGATTGTATCCTTATGCAACCAATCTAGTCTTGTTTCTAATTATATTACCCTTCTCATCAAGTTTATTTTTAAAAACCTATTTAGTTCTAATTATTAAAATTTTTTAGGTCTTTCAATTAATTCTCAAACTTTATTTCTTTCAAATTGGTTTAACTCTTCTTGTATTACCAAAATCCAATTAGGATCTTTTTTAGCTTCTGTTATATTTTTAGGTTCTAAATGTGATACAAATGCAACATGATTCATAGCTTCTCTAATTGATGCTCAAATTTTAACACCATGAGATGGATCACCTATATTAATTCCTTAGGGTGTTTGGGATCATATCTCCATTCTTTTGGTAAATTGAATGTACCTTGCTCATCTTGAGATTGTGGCACTTCTTCTTCAACATCTTGCTCCACATCTTTTTTTCTTGAGGAGTGTTTTCAATATTCATGTCCTTCAACTTTTTCTCAAAATTTTCTGTATCCACATCAAGCTCTTCTTCTCTTATTTTAAAAGAGTTAGTCTCATCAAAAATGACATGCATCGATTCTTCTATTATCAATATTTTTTTGTTAAATACTCTATATGCTCTACTATAAGATGAATAACCTAGGAAGATCTTCTCATCTGATTTTACATCAAATTTTTTTACTTTATTTTTATCATTTATTAAAATAAAATAACTACATCCAAAAATTATAAAATATAAAATATTAGGATTTCTTTCTTTAAAGAGTTCATATAGAGTTTTCTTTAAGATTAGTCTAATTAATGCTCTATTTAGCATATAGCATGCAGTGTTAATATCTTCCGTTTAAAAATATTTTGGAAGGTTATTTTCACAAAGCATGGTTCATGCCATTTTAATTAATATTTTATTTTTTTTTTACTATCTCATTTTGTTGAGGTGTTCTAAGTGTGAAAAAATTATGATTAATTTTATTTTTAGAACAAAAATTTTCAAACTTATGATTTTCAAATTTGATTCCATGATCACTTCTTATATTCAAAACACTATATTCTTTTTCTCTTGTTATTTTGTTAAATAAATCAACAAACATATCAAAAGCATCATCTTTATGTAATAGAAATAAATCTTAAAAAATTATCTGTTAGATATGTGCCCTAGAAGCTAATTATTAACTGACATATTTTATAATTTTAAAATTTAATTTTATACTTATAATATTTTTATATTAGTAAAGGGCTTTCTTTTTTCAATTATGTTTAGGTGTCTATGATTTATCCTAAAAATTAATAAAGATAATTTTTATATATTCTCAATGTTGAAAGTTATGTCCTAAAATCAATCGTTTGATGATTTTACTAATTATAATTGTATATAAATTGATAAATAATAAAAGTTATTTAGCCTTATTCATCATAAGATTACATCTTCTAATGAACTCTTATATTGTGATAAAATTTTTAAGATTATTTTAATCAATAAAGAAGAATTTATTATGTAATCCTTAAATTGGTTCGTGACCAAACGATATGCTATTACTAGGATGATAGCGATATCAAGTGTAGGTCGTTGTGTACCATATGTATTGTTATCCTCATAACTAAATAGTATGAAGATATTGGTATGGCATGCAGATGAGATATAAAAGTACATCATCACAGAATGTGATCAACTGCGGAGCACTCTGCTGTCAAGGGTAGCTCGTGAAGGGTATAGGTATAAGTATCCCTCCAATCTGAGATCACCATGGTGACTTGCAAGCAACTCATTATACTTTAATGCCAGACTAACTGAGTTTTTAATTCAGTAATGAAAGATTTTTGGGTGTAGTCAAGTACTTGTTAAGTCGATGCATGAGTCAAGATGAAATTAACTCCTTCAAATTAGTAGGAGTTAATGTATTAGTGTATTTCAATTTAGTAAAATCTAGATCTGGATAATCCATGTGATAGATTTAAAAAAGATTAAAATATAATATGGATGACTTATCTAGGATTGATAGTTAAATCTTAGGTTATCCTCGAGTATTAGGACCAAAGAGATAAATTATACAGTAACTATATGCTAATAGGTTCTTGAATGTTGCTTCACCTTCATTCGACCTATCCAGATGTCGGATCACTATTGCTAGATAGTTATATCGATTGATTCAAAAAATTATTCCTATACTACCAGCTTAGGTTTGAACCTATGGGATCATACTCAAAAGAAATTTTTGACTGATCATGTGGCTGATCAACGATTGAGAATTGTTCAATGGCTTTATCGTCAATTCGATTGATAGTTAACCATATGCAGAAATTATAATAAATTAATTTACTAAATATTAATAAATTAATAAAAGATTAATTAATAATTAGATTACTAATTAGTTTAATTTGATTAAGTAAAGAGGATTAAATAAAATTTAATTAAATTAGATTCAATTAAGTTATGAGATGCCTAATCGTTAAGAGAGAATTATCCCTGATTTGATCAGGACTTTGATTCAAGCAATTTTTAATTTGATTGAGATTTAATTAAAAATTTATGAATCTAATTAGATAAGATTTTATATATTTTATTTAAGCTAAACCAGATGTGATTTGATTTGAATTCAAATAAGAAAATTAAGAGTCCTTATTGGAAAAGGACTCTTCTCCCTTATGCCAACCCACTTTGCATACCATCTATCTCCATGCACAAATAGTTTTTGTGTGAGATTTTTTTATGCCAAAGAGTTCTTCTTCCTCTCTATCTCACATCTAAATTTAATTTAGTTTTAATAAAAGAAATATTTTAAAATTAGATTTCAAAATATTCTTTATCAATAGAATTTGTTCTTATCCAAATCAACCTCTCCATGCCAACTTATTTTTTTCTCCTTATATGTGTGATATTTTGAGGAAATTTTTTATGAAAAATTAGTTGGAGAATTGATTTATCATAAAAAATATAGAAAAAGGTATCCCATATTTTTTTGGCATGTTTTGGGATGTGGAATTGTAAAGGAAGGCGACATCTTGTAAGAGTCCATGATCTCTTGGACTCTTCACCCCACCTCCTTACATGCCTATAAAAGGGGCTTTTATGGTTTTTTTTGTATGTGTAAGATACCAGAAGAAGAGTTCTTCACATGAAGAGGCTTGGGGCATTGGTTCATGGTGTGAAAAAGAGGAGGAGAGTCCTCTCTTTGGGTCAACACAAAAGCTGATTTTTAGGGTTTTGGTCCTTGGGGTTTGGGAAGAGAGAAAAAATAAGAAAAAAATTATTTTTCTCTCTATCTTTCTTTCACCTCTTTATCTCCTCTAGAAGTTCATCTTGAACCTTTAAAAGAGTTTCAGAGATTTGAGAAAAGAATTCAGATCAGTCAAGAAGAAGGTCTTCGCATGAGCTAGCACTCCCGAGAAGATCGATCAGATCGGGGCTTCAAGTGGACTTTTCATAGAGGTCGGATGCATGTGTGGCTATGAACAACTAGTAAAAATCTTCTCTACCATATCTCTTAGCAGCGATGATCATTGATCCATGCAAAAGTATCGAGTTATGAACTAGATTAGAAGTAGATATGATCTATTGCTCACATGCATGCATGCTGATTTTATCTTCAGTGTTTTTTAGATTTTATATGCAACATATCATATCATAAATCTTAGAGTAGATTAATTTGATGATTAGATCATATATATATTAGATTAATTTGATTAATCTAATTATCTTTCATTATAATTTATTTAAAAAAATTTCGAAATACATGCATGAAATCGCCTACATTCGCCAATAGTGGTATCAGAGCCTAGATTCGTTATGACATGATTTATATGCATATTAAATTTAAATTTAAATTTTATTTAAATTTTATATATGATATTTTGATATAAATTTAATTAATGATTGATCATACAAACTGGCATTAGGTTATCCTGCTGTAAGGTTTATCCCTTACAGTGAAAAGGTTGTCCTAGTTTGTACTGATCATTGATAAAATCTGATTTTATGTATTGCATGTGATGCTTATGATCTAATTTAGATGTAATCTAAAATTATAATCAAATCTGATATAATTTAGATTAGATCTAAATTCATGCATATATGATATGTGATTAGATTAAATGATCCGATTAGCAAGTATTTGGATTGGTTGATCGCCAGGCTGTCCAGTCATAGGAGCAAGAAAGGTTTAAAGGCCCTCTCTTTTCATTCGATAGGGTGCTTTTATGGCATGTGGGGTGCCATGTAATTAGATCTCATGAAGAAGAACATGAAAGAAAGAACTTATTTTTCTGCAAAATCCTAGATCTTGAAATCCTAGGTTTGTTGTAAGTGATACAAAGTTGTATGAAAAATAAAGCATCTAATCTATATGATTAAAATTATTTTAATCATAAAAAAATAAAATACTAAATTATAAAAATTTTAAATATGATTTAAAAGTATTATGATTAATTTTATTTTAGTAGTATGCAAGAATTTTCAGATCTGAAACTCCTTGAATCGTGCTCGCATAATTACTGAGTCGATCTAGTTTTGAACTGAGTTGATCCAATTCTCTTGTGTAGCCGGCTCAATGGTGATTGAGTCGATCTAATTTTAGAATAAAAAATTTTTACATAATATTTATTGTAAATTATTTATAAAATAAAAAGGTTGAAATTATTTCAAATCTAAACCTAAACCCATGTTAGTGCTGAAACTTAATTGAGAATTAAGTATAGAATCAATTAGATCTAGAATTATGAATTAAAGATCTAATGACATTGCATAGAACATGGGGGCATGGGTTAGCTCAAATTAGGTCCTCTTAATTGGGTTAGACCTAAGGTTAGAATCAAAGAGTTAATAGACTAACTAGAGAAATTGATTAAATCTAATCAAATATTGAATTAGATTAAATCAAGATTTCTCTAGAACCAATACAATAGTTATAGATGGTCAAGTTCATGTCTTTGATTAGATCAAATGGACCTTGATTATGGCTCAGTGGTTGAACCTGAATCATTAAGTTGGTCAAATCGAAACTAATTAATCAATTAGTGTCTAAGGTAGGTTTGGCATTCAGATCGATGGTTTTTAATTGGGAGTGACTTACCTAATAATTTTGATGGCGTCTAAGGCAAGCTTAGCAGATCTTCTCACTGATCTCACTTATCTAACCAATTTGATGAATTATGTTTTGGTCAGACCGCTAAGTGATTCGAGTTGACCTATGCCATTAAGATTGATCAGTGTGACTGATCTAAGTGCCAGTTCAACTAACATGATTGATAAGTGGTATATTTTTATATTTATTGAAAGTATTTTTGATAATTTATGATGCTAATATCTTCTTAAAAATTTAATTTTATGAATAAATTAAATTTTCTTACAAAAATAAATAATTTTAAAAAAATATAAAATTAGAGCATATTTATGAAAAATAGATGTTAATTTAATTGAGCAATTTAAACACCAAAATGAAGAAAAATTTTTAAAGAATTTAATGCATATTTTTTTTCAATTTTTCAGATAAAAATCAGAGCAAAAATGGAGCTAAAATATCCTAAAAAATAAAGAAAATAGCCTTCGATGTATGGTGGACCGACCGCTCGGTCCACAGAGCCAGGGCGCGGTCCATCGAAAATGCTACATGGTCCACAGGCATGGTTCACGGGTAGCAAAAGCTATTTTGTGCCATCCAATGGCTGAGATTTAATCTGAAGATCGATCCAGTGGCTGTTGTTCGTTGTCGATTTATAAGAGAATTTTTTTGCACAATCGGATGGCCGAAAATGAATCCATCATGAGATCCGACAACTGAGGACACTCCCGATTGAGAATAAGAGATTATCAGTGCGATCCGATGGTCCAAAATCAATCCCAAGCATGATCGGATGGCTGTGGTTCGATTCGACTTTGATAAAGATTAAAACTATGGATTTTGGGCAAATTTGGGCGGTTCAAGCTCCATCCGATGGCCAGAAGTATTTTTAAGAGGATTAATATGATTTCTAAGGGTTTTAGGACTTCTTTTCCTACCAAAAAATTATTAAAAATTTATCTATAAATAAAAAGTCTGAAAATAAGCTTTGTGAGCAAAAAAATTGAGTAAAAAATATAGAAAAAGATAAAAAAAATTAAATAGCTTTAAAGACCCAAGAAAAAGAAGGAGAGAAGCCGGTTCGCTCTACGGAGTATGATAGAAGATGGAGAGGTCATCAACCATCTTTCCGATGAGGCTTGGCTGATCAGCTTCAGATCTTTGTTACAGTTTTATTTTTATTTTATTTTATTATTTTTTTTAAATTTTTTGTACTTAAATTTCAATTAATGTAAAATTTATTTTCCTACACTTTAAATTCTTATCTTTTATATTTTGCACGTAGATGCTAGGATCTAATTAGTAGATCTTAGTATTAATTTATTTTTATGCTTTTTAAATTTTTATTATTTATTTTTATTGCAAGTAGATGCTAGGATCTAGTTAGTAGATCTTAGTATCCAATTTATTTTTCATACTTTTAATTTTTATTTTTTGACTTAAATTGCTTTCTCCAAAATTTTATTTTCTTTTTGTAAAATCAAAGATTTCAAATCAAAATCCTACCTTCTCTATGGCTTCGATCCAACTCACTACTTTCTACATATTTTTAATTTTTATTGAAATCAAAATTTGATTGATAATCACGGTGTCCTAACGACAGCATCTTGACCGTATCAAATTTTTGGCGCCATTGTCAGGGAAGGCATCAATTTTAATATTTGATTTTTTTAATTTTTTTGTGACTATTACTTGCTAACCTTTTTATCTTTTTGCAAAAAAAATTCAAAAATTCAAAAAAAAAAAGGAGATAGAAAGCTTCCAAGTTTGTGAGATCAATCCTAAGCCTAGCCTTAACTATTTTTTTTAGTATTAATTACTTTTTTTAATTAACCAAAAATTCATCCACATAAACCTAATAAAAATTGCATGACAAAAGTAGAAACTTAATTTTTAGGAGCATTCATCATTGTAGATTTATTTTTGGTGATCACTGGAGACAAGGTAAGCTTTCAAGTTTTATTAGTTTCATGCATCTAATTTAGTTGCATAGAACTCCTTGTTTGAAATTGGTTGTGCATATTCATCTCAAATCAATTTAAGGGCAACACCCATAACAAGATAAGGTAGAGATTTCATCACCATCTTTTGGCCTAAAAACAACCAACTAGCATCCCGCATTAACCCTAGCCTAACTAAAATCAAGTAGACATTGGCCCCTAGTATTAATCGAGTTTAGTTTTGAGTATTGTGATCAAGTCAAGTGCAAAGTAAGTCCGGACTCACTCCTGAAACTGGTGTTTAAGGCTAGAGGTTATAAAGGCTCAGTCTAAGTGAATTTGTGGTTATTTAATTGGTTCCGTTAGCTTACCTGACCAATTCAATTGGTGTCTAAGACAAGCAATGGGGGGACCCCCACGATCCCACCTCTTACCTGGCTAGTTGAAGGAAGTGAGAACAAACCCAATTTGTATTTAAGCTAAGCCACTCTACATCGAACTACTAGGTCTAAGAAACCCATAGGTGTCTAGATTTAATTATTTACTAACTTGATTGTAATTAACACTAAACCATAACTAATTTTTCCCACCTTACGTATCTAGGTCTAGGGCTTTTTCTTTCTTCTCTCTCCTTTTTCTCTTAAAAAAAAAATGAAACAAAAACAAAACTTGAATCATACATTAGGGTTTGCACTGGTATATGCAAGGTAGAAGATCTCTCTATCCTGACCTAGTTGAACCCAATCTTGAGATTGAACGGTTGATTCATATTAAACCTAAAAATTAAATAGCTGGAGATCCTACAGAACCACCTAGATAGATGAAGGAATATTTTATTCCTTTCACCTAAAACCCATCGACTTGTATCCACTTACCTGATATCCCTGCAAGCCACTATGAGATCAAGTCGACCCTAATCCAGATGCTCCCATCTTTCTATGGGAATACTAATGAAGATTCTTATAAGCATCTGGATAAGTTCTTAAAAATTTGTTCCACGATGAAAATTCAAAATTTTACTGATGATGCACTTAGATTGACCTTATTCCCCTTCTCACTTAAAGACAAAGCCAAGTACTGGCTTGATACAATAGGAAGATCAATCCAAACTTTGGCTAAAATGCAGCACAAGTTTCTTAAGAAATTCTATCCCATAGGTCGAACCAATACCATGAGGCGAGCCATCACTAGATTTGCTCAGCTTCCAGGAGAACAAATTCATAAATCATGGGAGAGACTTAAGGAACTTCTTAGAAAGTACCCACACCATGGTCTATCTAAGTGGCAAATTGTTCAAGCTTTTTATGAGGGTTTAGGTGACCAATACAGACAGATGGTAGATGCATCTTGTGGGGGTACATTCATGAGTAAAAGTGAGGATGAAGCCTATACTTTATTTGAAATTTTGAGTGAAAATTTAATCAATCATGCTTCATTATCCTCCTACGAAAGATGAATCCCTCACCAAAAGTGGGCAAAAATTTTTGAGATCAAGCAAACAGACTTTAGTTTTAAGGCCGATCTGAACCTAATAGCCCAAAGGTTAAATAAAGTCGACCTTCTTGCCCAAAAATTTGATCAGTTCCAAGCATTAGGTCAACAATCTCCTGCACAATACACACCACCACCTAATTATTAGGAGATTTGTTCTATCTGTGCTAGCCCAACCCATCATGTGAGCGAATATCCCATGGCTGCACAGTTTTCACCTTTCATTCAAGAACAAGTTCAAGCTGCCCCAGGTTACTCCAAACCTGTCAATGATCCATTCTCTAACACATATAATTCAGGCTGGAGGAACCATCTTAATTTTTCTTGGAGACCCCAATAGACTCAGGCTCAGACCTAAATTCTTTCTTTGCAAAACTTTCAGAGTAGACCTCCATACTAGAATTATGCCTACAATAGAGGTTAGCCCAGTCAATCTATCCAGCCATCATATCAAAATCAGCCACCATACCCACCTCCTCAATAGACTAATCTAGCTGATGATAGATTAAACCAACTACAATAATTGATCATGACCCAACAACAATCTATCGCTAGGCTAGAAGCACAAATAGGATAATTAGCTGAGTCTACCATGATGAGAGAACCAGGTCAACTCCCAAGCCAACCAGTACCAAATCCTAGGAACAATCCATCCACTCATCAACCACTTGGACCTAGTCATCAATCCAATGTCCCATCTAAGAATCCTCAATTTGAAAATGCCAAAGCAATTACTGAACTTAAAAGTAGTAGGATTCTTAAGGATCCATACCAAGACTAGGTGAGAGAAGCTAGTACTGATGCTAGCCCAAATGAAAATTTGAAAGAAGAGATTAGAACTGAGACTAACCCGATGAAAGAACCAGAGCCAGAAATTGCTATTGATCTAAATAGAAAAGATAAAGAAAAGAAGAAAGTGGATGAGTTATCCGAGATATATAGATCAAAAGTCCCATTTTCTTCAGTCCTAAAAGTCGGTTCTTCTTCTTTAGAATCACCATCCCCTCCAAAATTGAAATCGTCCTCAGTTACACTTGAGAATACATGTTTAGAATTAAATGACACCCTTTCAGCACCCATTACTTCAAACTCAACTCCTAACCTAAAAACTCAATTCATGAGCATTTTAGAAGAACAAATAGGAGAAATTCTCAATAAACAAGGTCTGTGATGGGTTTGTGAACTATCTTTATAAAATTAAGAACGGGGATGTGAACTAATTTCTAAAGATTGATAATAAAATATTAAAATTTATTTTAGATCATTTTTCTGAGATTGGCAATCCAAAACTATTAAAATTTATCAATTCAATATTCGACACGGGATATGTGAGAAAATCAGCATGGTCTGGCTGAAGATGGTAAACTTAGCACTTTCTGGGAGGCAATCCAATTTTCAAAATTTCAAATTTTGCTTTTGCCTTTGTTTTCTTTTGTATTTGCATTTTGTTTAGGATAATCGAGTCTTGCTTTGTATCTTTTGTAGGGATCTGAAAATAATCTTGGCTAAGTTGGGGAGAGAATTAGTTTTGAAAAGACTTATGGATCAGGTGATATCTCTCCTTTTCTTTCTCTTTACATGCACCATTCATTTTTCCTACTCCATTGAGGATAATGTTGATTAAATTGGGGGGGAGAATAAAATTTTTTTTTAAGTCCTCAAGTAAGTTAGTATTTAGTATTTAAGCATCTGATTATACTTAAGAATCAAGTTAAACCAAATATTTTTTTAAAAAAAATTGATGTACAGATCAGAGAGCTTGTGAGATATTGAGGGATCAAATATTAAGAAAACTTAATAAAGAGTTAAGTTTAGAACTTAAATAGTTTTTTTTGAGTATTTTTAAATTTTTCTATTAGCATCAAAGAAGAGTTTACTTCTTACGGGCTTGTGTAAAGTAACTATATGTTTCTTCATATATTCAAAAAAAAAAATTTTAAGTACTTCATGCTGAGTAACCAGACCTCTTTGCCTAAGCAAGCATTGAGTTTCGCATAAAAAAATATGAAGGACAAAGAAGCTTTATTGTAAAGCTAGTTTTAACTCGTAGCCTGTTTGATTCGAGCAAGTAGGTTCGAGGAATATTCTATACCTAGTACCTTAAAGCCATCTGGTTTGGAAGTCATTGACTGAAAACTCGTTATATGGGTCAAACAAAAAGCTTAAGGGGTTAAGACACTCAATAGTAGTACAACGTTTAAAAAAATAAAAAAAAAAGAAAAAAAAATCAATCAATAAATGAAGGACAGAAGTAACAATATACTTGTCCATATGAAGGTGAATGATTTGGAGATAAAGGTAGAGATAATTTAAAAAAAATTAAAAAAAAAATTAGTATTCTTAGTTTAACTCTCATATTGACTAATATTAATACCCCAATGACATATCTCATTCACACTTTACTGAACATCAGTGGTCCTTTTAAAAATTATTTGGTGAAATTTGAAACTTTAAGTTAAACAGTACTTAATTCTAAATTCTTTCTTTACTCGAGGATGAGCAAAGTTCAAGTTGGGAAGTGTGATAAGTGGTATATTTTTATATTTATTAAAAATATTTTTGATAATTTATGGTGCTAACATCTTCTTAAAAATCTAATTTTATAAATAAATTAAATTTTCTTACAAAAATAAATAATTTTAAAAAAATAAAATTAGAGCATATTTATAAAAAATAGATGTTAATTTAATTAAGTAATTTAAACACCAAAATGAAGAAAAAATTTTAAGAAATTTAATGCATATTTTTTTTTTCAATTTTTTAGATGAAAATCAGATAAAAAATAAAGCTAAAATATCCTAAAAATTAAAAAAAATAGCCTTCGGTGTATGGTGGACTGGCCGCTCGATCCACAGAGTGAGGGTGCGGTCCATCGAAAATGCTACGCGGTCCACAGGCGCAGTCTACGGGCAGTGAAAGCTATTTTGTGCCATCCAATGACTGAGATTTAATCTGAAGATCGATCCAATGGCTACTATTCATTGTTGGTTTATAAGAGGATTTTTTTGTGCGATCAGATGGTTGAAAATGAATCCATCATGAGATCCAACGGTTGAGGATGCTCCCGACTGAGAATAAGAGATTATCAGTGTGATCTAATGGTCCCGAACCAATCCCAGGTATGATCGAATGACTGTGGTTCGATTCGACTTTGATAAGGATTAAAACGATGGATTTTGGGCAGATCTGGGTGGTTCAAGCTTCATCCGACAGCCAGAAATATTCCTAAGGAGATTAATATGATTTCTAAGAGTTTTAGGACTCCTTTTCCTATCAAAAAATATGAAAAATTTATCTATAAATAAGAGGTCTGGGAATAAGCTTTGTGAGCAAAAACATTGAGTAGAAAATGTAGAAAAAAATTAAAAAAAAATTAAATAGCTTTAGGGACCCAAGGAAAAGAAGGAGAGAAGTCGGTTCGCTCTACGGAGTACGACGGAAGATGGAGAGTCATCCACCATCTTTTCGATGAGGCTTGACTGATCAACTTCAGATCTTTATTACAGTTTTATTTTTATTTTATTTTATTATTCCTTTTAAATTTTTTGTACTGAAATTTTGATTTTAATTAATGCAAAATTTATTTTCCTGCACTTTAAATTCCTATCTTTTATTTTTTGCATGTAGATGCTAGGATCTAATTATCTTAGTACCAATTTATTTTTATACTATTTAAATTTTTATTATTTATTTTTATTGTAAGTAGATGCTAGGATCTAGTTAGTAGATCTTAGTACCTGATTTATTTTTTATACTTTTAATTTTATTTTTTGACTTAAATTACTTTCTCTAAAATTTTATTTCTTTTGTAAAATCAAAGATTTCAAATCAAAATTCTGCCTTCTCTGTGGATTCGACCTGACTCACTACTTTCTATATATTTTTAATTTTTATTAGAATCAAAATTTGATTGATAATCACGATGTCCTAACAACAGCATCTTGACTGTATCAATGATCTTTATCCAATTCAATAACTTGGTGAAGTTAGTGGGAGGATTGTGATTTACTGGTTGATCTCTTCTCTTTTCTTAATTCATAAATTAAAATTTTTAAATTATTAGATCCCTAAAATGAGCTAGTTATGAGGATAACTAGATTATAGCCTCAGATTAAGTTAGGTGATAATGGGTCCATTAGTATGATGATCATTGGAGGCCCAAAGATCAGGTGTTCATCTACTATTAAAATTATCATTCAATAATATGTTGACTTAGTCGAGTCTCTCTGTCAAGTGGTCAGGTTAGCCGGTCAAAGTTGGACCTGATTATTTGGTAGTTGGATTCATAAATATGATCATGTTAATGGTTGGACCTAATCAGGGCTTGCACAGAAGACCAAAGTCAACTGAAAAGTTATATGAGGCTAAATCAATTACTAAAAATTATTTAATAAAATAATTAGTTAAGAACCTATCCATAGATGTATATGGGTGAGCCAGCCAAAGTCGGACTCATGTGCAGTCTGTGTGGATTCGAGTACCCACTAAAGAATTAGAGTAATTCTTCGAATTGGAGGTAGAGGCTATCAATTTGACTAAAATAATGAAAGAACCTTTAGACAAAGTCCAAGTCTTTAGGCTTAATCAATTCATAAATATAGAGATCATGTGTTTTTCTTTCAGTTATGGCTAGATGTCCGTTGCTCTATTCACTGTTTGACAGTGACTTATTTATAGGACCCAACTTCGATAGATGGTATTGAAAGTTACAAATAGTTCTAGAGCACGAATGGATCTTATATAGATTACGGATCCAGCACCTGATATTCCCACATCCAATACATATGATGCAATCAAAGGCACTTATCAGAAGTTGCCAAATGATCAAATCATCATATGATGTTATTAAGAGTAGTGAAGATTTTCTTTGAGCATTTCTAAATTTTCTTACCAGCATCAAAGAAGAGTTTACTTCATATGGGCTTGTGTAGGGTAACTATATATTTCTTCATATGTAAAAAAAAAGAGAATTTTCAAATACTTCATGCGGAGTAATCGAGCCTTTTTGCCTAAGCAAGCATTGAGTTTCACATCAAAAGATGTGAGGGGCAAAGAAGCTTTGTTGTAAAGCTAGATTTAACTCGTAGCCTGTTTGATTCGAGCAAATAAGTTCAAGGGGTATTCTATACCTAGTGTCCTAAAGTCATCTAGTTCAGGAGTCATTGACTGAAAACTCACTACATAGGTCAAACAAAAAGTTTAAGGGGTTAAGACATTTAATAGCAGGACAACTTTAAAAAAAAATTAAATCAATAAATGAAGGACGGAAGTAACAATATACTTATCCATATGAAAGTTAATGATTTAGAGATAAAGATAAGAATAATTTAAAAAAAATTCAAAAAAAAATTAGTATTCTTAGTTTAACTCCCACATTGATTAGTATTAATACTCCAATGACATACTTCACTCACGCTCTACTGAACATTAGTGGTCCTTTTTAAAATTGTTAGTTGAAATTCAAAACTTTAAGTTAAATGGTACTTAATTCTAAATTATTTCTTTACTCGAGGATGAGCAAAGTTTAAGTTGGAGGGTGTGATAAGTGGTATATTTTTATATTTATTGAAGATATTTTTGATAATTTATGGTGCTAACTGTGGGAATTTCAGTGCAGGGGTAAAACGATAATTTTAAAATTTTTTTAAAATTATAATTTTACAGTAAAAATTATTAATTAATCTAATTAATTAATATGTATTAATCCTACACAAGGATCTAAATACGATATATATAGCATGCATTTAAATTTGAAATTTAAACTTCTACAGTAAATATTTTACTGTTATGTGTTCAGAATACATTACCTTCGTGTAGGTAGTCGATCGTCGTAGTTTGATCACTGTCGGGATAGTCTGATCATCACAATGCAGCCACACAGTGTGTCTGGCCTCTGTGGATCATCCACATGAAACTTCTGATCTGATCGGCTCCTCACGAATGCTAGTTCATTGTAGAATCCTTTCGATGGCTGATGCTGATTGAACTCCTTTGATCGATATTTTTCGACTCCTCAGACACTCCAGATCATCAGCAGAGATACTTGAGAGGTTGATGAAACTCTTTCTAAAATTTGGTGGGCTCATGACACTCGTAGCTCACTTTCTCACTTTTCGAACCCTAGGCAGAAACCCTAGGGTACTCTCAGAAAACCCTGCGCCCACTTTCTTTCTTTTCTTTTCTCTTGGAAGTTTTTTTTTGAACTTCCAATCTCATGCACAAGGCCTTCTCACGTAGCCTTCTCTCTTAGATAAGATGTCATGCATGCCCCACCTTCTCATCTTTTTAAAAAGAGTGCAAGACACATCTTTTCAGTGTTTTCACCGCGTGAGAGGATAAAGCTAGGTGGTTGCTCACTTGAATTAAAATCGAATTTGAATTCAAATGCCAACCAACCTATCCTTATCCACTCTTGACGTGAGAAGGGAGGGGTGTGGGCTTCTTTGTGCATGGAGAGATTTCATGAGAAACTTTTTCTCGTGTGGAGGAAGTGGCACACAAGTGGATAAGGTGGCGCAAGGGATTAGTTGTCCATTCAAATTCAAACTTCATTTGAATTTGAATGGCCAACCAACCATCTTTATCTACTCAGATGGCACACACATGAGGGGCGTGGGAAGGCTTTTGCATGGGAGAAAATTCATGAGATTTGTTTCTCGTGAATTCAAATAGGCACAGGTGAGGTGAGGTGGCGCAGGGAGATAAGTCAAGGTGGTTTCAATCCTAATTGAACCAACCTTATCAAAATAGGTTAGACACAATTAGACTAAATTAAACCCAACACAATTAGGCTTAATTAGGCTCAATAAAATTCTAATCAAATCAAGAATTGACTAAGCCCAACCCCTAATCAAAT
Source organism: Elaeis guineensis (assembly GCF_000442705.2). Classification (NCBI taxonomy): domain Eukaryota; kingdom Viridiplantae; phylum Streptophyta; class Magnoliopsida; order Arecales; family Arecaceae; genus Elaeis; species Elaeis guineensis. The sequence goes on from NC_025994.2 coordinate 54,284,237, forward strand.
CAGGGACCAAACCACCTTGGCGATTAGGTCAACTCTTAACCTAATCGAGTCAAACCCAACTGAATCCAATTCAATTGGACTTGATCCAAAAATAATTACTCAATCAAATTGAGTTAATTAGTGATCAAATCACTAATTAAACCTCTCATAAATATTGAGTCCAAATCTGATGGGCAATCGGGCATCAAAGTCCATCGATATGAAACCTTGATCGAAGAGTCTCAAACCAGTGGGACTCTTGACCCCGGTACCCAAAATGTGTGGAACTCATGATCAGAGAATCCTAATTCTCGATCACAAAGTTCCAGACACATAGGACTCAGAGTCTCCAAGCATTAGGACTCTTGGTCGAAGAGTCCCAGTCCAGTGGGACTCTTCACCAGCCATGAGATCAGATAGGAACCTCTAATGTGTGTGACCCTACAGGTTCGAACCTAAGCTGGTAACACAGGAACCAATTTCTATACTAATCAAAGTGACCATCTAGCAACGGTACCCGATATTTGGATAGATCGAACAGTCGCAATCACAACATTCAGAACCTACGCGAATATGGTTACTGTATAATTCATCTCTTTTGACCCATGTGTATAGGACGACTCAAGGTTAAACTGTCAACCCTGATTAAATCATCCGAATCGTGCTCAACTCAAACAGTCCTGTGACTCCTCACTAGGACTACCCTGGCTAAGGTTTTGCTAAATTGAAACACGACTGTACACAGCTCCTGAACTGGAGTGGTCAATCCCATCTTGACACATGCACTGACAAGTCAAGTACTTGACTACACCCAGCAGCCTTCCGTCACTGAATTAGAAATTTAGGTAGTCCAGTGCCTAAGTGCAGTGAGTTGCTTGCAAGTCACTGCGACAGTCTCAGGTCGGAGGGACAGTTATATCCATATCCCATCGGAGCAAATCTTGACAGTAGAAAAAGCTCCGAAGTCAGTCACATTCAGTGCAGATGTACCCTTACATCTCACCTGTATGCCATACCAGTGTCTCCACACTCCTTGGTTAAGAGGACAACCAATCCATATGGCACACAACGACCTATGCTTGATAAATATTATTGTCCTTGGTAACAACGTATCATTTGGTCGAGAACAGGTTTAAGGACTAAACGACAAATCCTCCTTTGTCGAGTCTAAATTGTCCTAAGGACTTCACCACAACATAGGAGTTCATTAGAAGATGAAATAATTTATGATAAAAAATATTAAAATTATTTTTATTTATTTATAATTCATATACTAATACAAGAAAGAGCACAACCATCAACAGACTGACGATTGACTTTGGGACACTATTTTCAACAATCTCTCACTTGGCCTAAAGCCAACGGTGCAGTATCTAATACTCATCTTCAACTTGAAGTCATCGAACTCCTTCACTGCAATGGCTTTAGTGAATGGGTCGGCCAAGTTCTCCTTTCTGTCGATCTTCTGAAGGTCGACATCACCTCGATCCATGATTTTTCAGATGAGATGGTAGCGACGCAGAATATGCTTCGTCCGCTGGTGTGCCTTCGGTTCCTTCACCTGAGTAATGGCTCCAGAGCTGTCACAATAGAGTTGAACTGGACCAACAAGGGAGGGTGCTACTCCGAGCTCGATGATGAATTTTCTCAGCCACACTGCTTCTTTTGCAGCATCTGATGCAGCGACATACTCTGCCTCACAAACTGAATCAGCCACGGTGTGCTGCTTGGAACTCTTTCAGCAGATAGCCCCACCATTAAGGATAAAAATAAATCCTGACACACTCTTGTAGTCATCATGATCAGACTGAAAATTGAAGTCTGTAAACTCCATAAGTCTCAAGTCTGATTCACCATAAATAAGCCACTGATCTTTAGTATTTCTTAAATACTTCAAGATGGTTTTAACAACCTTCTAGTAATTCTCCCCTGGATCAGATTGGTATCTACTCACTATCCCTAGTGAGTATGCCACATCTAGTTGTATACATGTCATGGCGTACATGATAGATCCCATTGTCGAAGCATATGAAATTCTACCCATATGCTTTCTCTCTTGAGGTGTTGTCGGACAATCTCTCTTCGAGAGAGAAATTCCATGGCCTATCGATAGATAGCCTTTCTTGAAATTTTTCATGCTGAACCTCTTCAGCATAGTATCAATATACGTGGACTGAGATAAGCCAAGCAACCTTTTAGATCTATCCCTATAGATCCTCATCCCTAGGATGTAGGAAGCTTCTCCCAGATCCTTCATGGAGAACTGTGACGACAGTCAAATCTTTATTCCCTGTAATGCAGGGACATCATTCTCGATTATGAGAATGTCATCCACATACAATACAAGAAATACCACTATTGGACCATTAGCCCACTTATAAATGTAGGGCTCTTCTCCTTTCTTAACGAAGCCATACGTCTTGATCGTTCTATCAAAACGTATGTTTCAACTCCAGGATTCCTGCTTAAGTCCATAAATGGACCTCTGTAGCCTGCACACCTTAGACACATCTGTGGATGTGAACCCTTTAGGTTGTATCATATACACCTCTTCGTCCAGCTCTCCATTTAAGAAAGCTGTCTTCACATCCATCTGTCAGATTTCATAGTCCAGATGGATAGCTATCGCAAGCATAATCTGAATGGATTTGAGCATTGCCACAAGAGAAAATATCTCGTTATAGTCTATACCATAATATTGACGATATTCCTTGGCAACCAGATGGGCTTTATAGGTCTCCACCTTTCCGTCTGCGCCCCTCTTCCCCTTGAAGACCCACTTACACCCTGTGGGTTTTACTCCTTCGGGTGGGTCAACCAATATCCACACATCGTTGACCTTCATGGACTCCATTTTGGATTTCAAGGCCTCTAGCCATTTCTCAGAGTTAGATCTCTGCATTGCATCCATGTAGGTGATCAGATCCTCATCATTTTCATCAAGTTCGATAGGATCGCCGTCCCGGACCAAGAAACTATAGTATCTGTCCAGTTGACGTGGTACTCTACCAGACCGCCTTAAGGGTGCAGGAACAATGGGCTCTGGATCTGATCTAACCAAATTCGATTCAGGTTTAGCAACTTGTGTCGATTTTTTCACCTGCCGAACTTCCTCAAGTTCGATCTTAGAGGCAACAGTCCCTTCACCAAGGATCTCCTTTTTCAAAAAGATTGCCTTAAGGCTGACAAACACCTTATGCTCATCAGCTAGGTAGAAATAATACCCTTTTGTTTCTTTTGAATACCCTATGAAATAACACTTGTCAGACCTAGATCCAAGCTTGTCCGTAATTAAATGTTTAAAATAAGCCAGACACCCCCAAACCATAAGGTGCGAGAGTACTGGTTTACATCCTATCCATATCTCATATGGCATTTTGGTTACAGACTTATTCAGAACCCTATTTAGAAGGTAACAAGCTGATTCGAGCGCATATCCCCAGAGGGAGATCGGCAGACCAGCAAACCCCATCGTGGATCGAACATGTTCAACAAGGTCCGATTTCTCCTTTCAGACACACCATTATGCTGTGGTGTTCCAGGAGGAGTCCACTGAGAGAGAATCTCATTCTCTCCAAGATATGTCAGAAACTCATTGGAAAGGTATTCACCTCCTCAATCAGATTGAAGAGTTTTAATACACTTTCCAGTTTATTTTTCTACCTCATTTCGGAATAATTTGAACATTTCAAACGACTCCGACTTATGCTTCATTAGGTAGACCTACCCATACCTCGATAGGTCATCTGTGAAGGTTATGAAGTAGAAATATCCACCTCTTGCACTTGAGCTCATGGGTCCACATACATCAGAATGTACCAGACCCAAGGGTTCACTGGCTCGCTCACCTTTTCCAGTAAAAAGTGACTTGGTCATCTTCCCAAGAAGATACGACTCACAGGTTGGAAGTGATTCATAATCACCAACTTCAAGAATTCCTTCTTGAGCCAACCTGTTTATCCTGTTCTTATTGATATGACCTAGCCTACAGTGCCAAAGGTAAACTTCTAACATATTCTCAATTCTAGGATATTTACCAGAGGTTTGAACCACATTAACAGGCTATGATAGTAAGTAAATTCCATTATTTAGTTATCCAACAAACATTGTAACACCATTCAAAATGATATTGTAAATATTTTTTTTATTAAAGATTCATAACTGTATATGGTCAAAAAGCTTACAAAAATAATATTTAATAAAAAACTTGGATAATAGTGACATTCACTCAGAATTACATTATGAGAATTGATTACAAGGTTCATGATTGCTAAAGCTAGAACTGAAACTTTGCTTCCATCTCCAATGTTCAGGAACCTCTCGCCTTTATTAAATCTCCTACTGACCTGCAGACCCTGCATCGAATTACAGATATGATAAGGACTTCCGGTATCCAATACCCAGACAGTAGTATCACTGATGAAAAAGTTGCAAGGTGTTATCATATAATTACCTTGCTTCTTCTTCGACCTGTTCGGGTCTAGGGAGGCAATGTATAGAGGACAGTTCCTCTTCCAGTGCCCCTTCTTCTTGCAAAAGAAGTATTCCGCCAGTCTCAAGTTGGGCTTGCGCTTCTTGGTCTGATCCTGTGCAGACGTCCCAGCATGCGGCTGCACCTTCTTATTCTTCTTCTTCTTGTTCTTCTTCCCTTTCTTAAAGGATCGACGACCAGAAGAAGACCCTCCCACAACATTCACCGACTCTTTATGGAGCTGGTGGTCCTTCTCAAAGTTCTGCAGCAACCCCAACAAGCCGTGGTAGTTCACTGCAGGCTTTGTCATCCGAAAATGAGTAAAGAAGGAGAGGAAAGACTTGGGAAAAGAATTAAGGATCGCATTCTTATCGAGCTGCTCGTGCAAGAGAAAGCTCAGTTTATTTAGGCATTCAATCATTTCGATCATGTATAGTACATGATCAGTGACTGAGGCCCCATCCCTCAATCGAGCATTGAAAATGGCATAACTAGTTTTGTGTCTTTCAACATCGTCAGGCATGCCAAAGGAGTTGTTCAACATTTGAAGCATCTCCTGCGACTGGGTGTTCTCGAACCTGTGGCTGAACTCATCATTCATTGCCGCCAGCATTATGCACCGAACGGTGGTGCGATCATTGAGCCACTTCTGGTAAGTGTCTCAGACCATCCCTCTTGCGTTCAGGACTGGCTCCTCAAGTGTCGAATCCATTACTACATAAAGGATCCGCTCATGCTCAAGGATGATTTTTAATTTTCCATACCAGCTATCGAAATTAGGTCCCATAAGCTTGTCATTATCTAATAATAACCAGAGCGACAGGATAGTGGCCATAGCTGCATAAAAGAAAATCAGACCTTTATTAGTATATAAATTATTAATACTAAAGACTTGGACTTTAGTCTAAAGTTTCTCCCAGTATTTTTACGAACTGGTAGCCTCAACCTCCAATTCGAGAAATTACTTTAATTCCTTAGTGGGTACTAGAATCCACACAGACACACGAGCCCAACTTTGGTTGGTCAACCCATGTGCATCTATGGGTAGGTTCATAACCAGTTGTTTCTCTAAATAATTTCTAGTAACTAATTTTGCCCTAGAACCTAATCAGTAGGCTTTGGCCTCCACTGAAAAGATCTGGTTAGGTTCAACCATTAACATGATTTGATTTAGTGAATCTGACCAATAAATGATTAGGCCCAACTTTGACCGGCCAACCTGACCACCATCAGAAAGACTCAACCAAATTATCATATTATGAATGATAATTCCATTAGTCAATAAGCACCAAGCCTTTGGGCCTCCAGTGATTATTAAACTAATGGACTCATTATCACTCACTTAATGGGAGCCTATGACTTAGTTATCACTATAAATTAATCATTTTTAGGGACCTAATAATTTTTAAGGATTTTATTAAATGATAGAAGAGAAGAAATTAACCAGCCAATTTCAATCCTCCCACTGACTTCACCAAGTCAGATTAAAAAGGATTTAATTAAAGCCGGCATTAGGAGCACCTAAATCAGTCACACTGATTTACCTAATGACATAGGTGAGCCCTAATCACCAAGTGATCTAATCAAAACCTAACTCACCAGGTTGGCCAGGTAAGTGAGATCAGTGGTGAGGATATACCATTAACTCGTTAGAGATTGAATCAATGCGAGTAGCTCCCACTTAAAAATCACTGGTCAGACTACCGAACTTACCTTAGACACCAACCGATTCAATAGTTTTAATTTGATCAACTTAGTAAATAGGGTTCCACCGCATAGCCATGAATTAAGTCCATCTTGGTCTAGTTAAAGACATGGACCCATTCAACTACAACTATTGGAGTTGAATCTAGAGTGTCCTTGACCTAATCTAATTCAACTTTTGATTAGATTTGATCAATTACTCTAATTTAGTTCATTTCTTTAAGCTAACCTTAGGTCTAACCCAATTATGGACCTAATCTATCTAACCCATTGACCCACAAGTTTATGGAATTGTCTTAGGTCTTAATTCACAATTCTAGACCAACTAGACAATACTTAATTCTTTTAATTAAGTATTTGGACTGATGGGTCAGGGTTTGGCATTTTGAAAATAATTTTCAAATTTGAAAGGTTTTATTTTTTGTTCATCAAATGTGTTGACTCATTTTACAAACGGATCAGCACATTTCATAAACAGCAATCCTATTGCTAATTACATAACAGAAAATAACTCAATCAAAATAAATCATGAATATTCCTTTAGATCTAATCTAACACATTCATGATAAATTTTATAATTGAACCTTTACAATTAAGTCCTTTCACTGCTTCGTCTGCATGGGATATAATCGCTCGACACCCCTACCGCCATAGGCGAATCCCATCGAATGGGAGGAGAGGGCCTTTAAACCCTACTTTTCTCCTATGATCGGATGACCATGGCAACCAATCCAATTAGATTACTTGCTACTTGGATCAAGTATATCTAAATATACTAATTTCAAAATTTAAATTTCAAATTTTAAATTTCAAACAAATTTCAAATTTCAAAATTTTGAATTTTAAATTTTGAATTTTAAATTTAAAATTTTAAATAAATTTTAAATTTCAAATTTTAAATTTTGAATTTCAAATTTTTAAATTTTGAATTTTGAATTTCAAATTTCAAAATTCAAATTTTAAATTTTGAATTTCAAATTTTAAATTCAAATTTCAAATTTAAACTTTTAGATTACTACTTAATCTATGCATGTAAATGTATATCATATTTTAGAACCTGCTCTGATACCATTTGAAGTAAAATTTCAGTGCAGGGGTAAAACGATAATTTTAAAACTTTTTCAAAATTATAATTTTATAGTAAAATTTATTATTTAATCTAATTAATTAATATATATTAATCTTATACAAGAATCTAAATATGATATATATAGCATGTATTTAAATTTGAAATTTAAACTTCTACAGTAAATATTTTACTGTTATGTGTTCAGAACACATTACCTTCGTGCAGGTAGTCGATCGCCACAGTCTGATCATCATCGAGATAGTTTAATCATTGCAACGTAGCCACACAGTATGTCTGGCCTCTGCAGATCATCCACATGAAGCTCTCGATCTGATCGGCTCCTCACGAATGCTAGTTCATTGCAGAACCCTTTCGACGGTTGATGCTGATCGAACTCCTTTGATCGATGTCTGTCGACTCCTCGAATGCTCTGGATCATCAACAAAGATACTTGAGAGGTTGATGAAGCTCTCCCTAAAATCTAGTGGGCTCATGACACTCATAGCTTACTTTCTCACTTTTCGAACCCTAGGCAGAAATCCTATGGTACTCTCAGAAAACCCTGCACCCACTTTCTTTCTTTTCTTTTCTCTCGAAAGTTTTTTTTTGAACTTCTAATCTCATGCACAAGACCTTCTCATGCAGCTTTCTCTCTCAGATAAGATGTCACGCATGCCCCACCTTCTCATCTTTTTAAAAAGAGTGCAAGATGCATCTTTTCAATGTTTTCACCGTATGAGAGGATAAAGCTAGGTGGTTGCTCACTTGAATTCAAATCGAATTTGAATTCAAATGCCAACCAACCTATCCTTATTCACTCTTGGCATGAGAAGGGAGGGGCATGGGCTTCTTTGTGCATGGAGAGATTTCATGAGAAACTTTTTCTCATATGGAGGAAGTGGCGCACAAGTGGACAAGGTGGCGCAAGGGATTAGTTGTCCATTCAAATTCAAACTTCATTTGAATTTGAATGGCCAACCAACCATCTTTATCCACTCAGATGGTGCACACATGAGGGGTGTGGGAAGGCTTCTGCATGGGAGAAAATTCATGAGAACTTGTTTTTTGTGAATTCAAATAGGCGCAGGTGACGTGAGGTGGCGCAGGGAGATAAGTCAAGGTGGTTTCAATCCTAATTGAACCAACCTTATCAAAATAGGTTAGGCACAATTAGACTAAATTAAATCCAACACAATTAGGCTTAATTAGGCTCAATAAAATCCTAATCAAATTAGGAATTGACTAAGCCCAACCCCTGATTAAATCAGGGACCAAACCACCTTGACGATTAGGTCAACTCTTAACCTAATCGGGTCAAACCCAACTGAATCCAATTCAATTGAACTTGATCCAAAAATAATTACTCAATCAAATTGAGTTAATTAGTAATCAAATCACTAATTAAACCTCTCATAAATACTAAATCTAAATCTGATGGGCAATCAGACATCAAAGTCCATCGATATGAAACCTTGATCGAAGAGTCCTAAACCAGTGGGACTCTTGACCCTGGTACCCAAAATGTGTGGAACTCATGATCAGAGAATCTTGATTCTCGATCACAAAGTCTCAGATATGTAGGACTCAGAGTCCGCAAGCATTAAGACTCTTGGTCGAAGAGTCCCAGTCTAGTGGGACTCTTCACCAGCCATGAGATCAGATAGGAACCTCTAATGTGTGTGACCCCGTAGGTTCGAACCTAAGCCGATAGCACAGGAACCAATTCCTATACTAATCGAAGTGACCATCTAGCAATGATATCCGACATCCAGATGGTTGAATAGTCGCAATCGCAACATTCAGAACCTACGCGAATATGGTTACTGTATAATTCATCTCTTTGGACCCCTGTGTATCGGATGACTCAAGGTTAAATTGTCAACCCTGATTAGATCATCCGAATCGTGCTCAACTCAAACAGTCCTGTGACTCCTCACTAGGACTACCCTGGCCAAGATTTTGCTAAATTGAAACACGACTGTACACAGCTCCTGAACTGGAGTGGTCAATCTCATCTTGACATACGCACCGACAAGTCAAGTACTTGACTACACCCAGCAGCCTTCCGCCACTGAATTAGAAATTCAGATAGTCTAGTGCCTAAGTGCAGTGAGGTTCTTGCAAGTCACTGTGGCAGTCTCAGGTAGTCCCATCGGAGCAAATCTTGACAGCAGAAAAAGTTCTGGAGTCGGTCACGTTCAGTGCAGATGTACCCTTACATCTCACCTGTATGCCATACCAGTGTCTCCACACTCCTTGGTTAAGAGGACAACCAACCCATATGGCACACAACGATCTATGCTTGATAAACATTATTGTCCTTGGTAACAACGTATCATTTGATCGCGAACAGGTTTAAGGACTAAACGACAAATCCTCCTTTGTCGAGTCTAAATAGTCCTAAGGACTTCACCATAACACAGGAGTTCATTAGAAGATGAAACAATTTATGATGAAAAATATTAAAATAATTTTTATTTATTTATAATTCATGTACTAATACAAAAAAGAGCACAACCATCAATAGGCTGACGATTGGCTTTGTGACACTATTCCCAACACTAACATCTAAAAATTTTAATTTCATAAATACATTAAATTTTTTTATAAAAATAAATAATTTTAAAAAAAATATAAAATTAGAGCATATTTATGAAAAATAGATGTTGAGTTAATTGAGCAATTTAAGCACTAAAATAATAAAAAATTATCGAGCAATTTAATACATATTTTTTTTTATTTTTTAGATAAAAATTGAAGTAAAAATCAAGTCAAAATATCCTAAAAATAATTTTTATAGCCTTCGATGCATGATGGACCTATCGCTTGGTCCATGAATTTAGGGGCACGATCCACTGAAAATGATTCATGATTTATGGCACGATCTATGATGGGCAGAAGAAAGTTTCCACGATCCGATGGTCCCGACTAATTTCGAACGAGATCGGACAGTTGTTGTTCGTTGTCGATCGAAAAGGAGAGATTTTACGCCATTCAATGGTTGAAAATCAATCTAGATTTTGATCCGATGGTTGGTATTCATTCTGACTGAGAATAGGAAGTTTTGTGCGATTCGACAGTCGAAATTCAATCCATCGCTCGATCCAACGGCTATTATTACTTCTGATTTTGAATAAAAAATCTAGAGCACTGATTGATGGCTCGATTCCATCCGAGATGCGATCAGATGACTGTGGTGGATCCTGATAAGAGAAAGAGTTAAATGCTAATTTTTGATCAGATCTGGGTGGTCCAAGTGAAATCCAATGGCCAGAATAAAATTATATGGGTATTATACAAATTCTAAAGGTTTTATGACTCCTTTTGCTATCAAAAAAAGATGAAAAATTTACCTATAAATAAGAGGTCTGAGAATAAGAGTGGAGAGAAGAAAAAATCAGTAAAAAAGTAAGAAAAAAATAAAAAAAAAAATTAAAGAGCTTTAGGGACCCAAGGGGAAGAAGAAGAGAAGCCAGTTTGCTCTACAAAGTATGAAGGAAGAAGGAAAGATCATTAACCATCTTTCCGATGAGGCTATGCTGATCAACTTCAGATCTTTGTTACAATTTTATTTTAGTTTATTATTCTTTTAAATTTTTTGTAATTAAATTATAATTTCAATTAATATAAAATTTATTTTTTCATTATTTAAATTTCTATCTTTTATTTTTATTGCAAGTAGATGCCAGGATCTAGTTAGTAGATTTTAGTATCAATTTATTTTATACTTTTTAAATTTTTATTATTTTATTTTTATTACAAGTAGAAGCTAAGATCTAAATAGTAGATCTTAGTATCCGATTTATTTTTTACACTTTTAATTTTTATTTTTTGACTTAAATTGCTTTTCTCAAAACTTTATTTTTTTTATAAAATCAAAGATTTCAAATCAAAATGCTACCTTCTTTGTGGATTTGATCCGACTCGCTACTTTCTATATATTTTTAATTTTTATTAAAATCAAAATTAGATTGATAATCACAGTGTCCTAACGATAACATTGTGACCCTATCACATTGACTATAATGAAACTTTTTCATCTATTGCCATACTAAAATCCATCCATACTCTGCTTACGATAGCAATTTTTCATGATTATGAAATTTGATAGATGGATATGAAAACTACCTTCCTAAATGGATATCTTATGGAAGATATCTATATAGAGCAGCCTTTGAATTTCACATCCAGTGATAGTGATTACAAGATCTGCAAGCTGTAAAGGTCCGTATATAGACTCAAGCAAGCACTCGGAGTTGAAACAATCGCTTTAATAATGTGATCAAAATATTTGATTTCATCAAAAATGAGGAGTCGTGTGTGTACAAAAAAGTTAGTGAAAACACTATCACATTCCTCGTATTGTACGTAGATAACATTCTCCTGATTGGAAATGATATTTCCATACTGACATTGACCAAAGTATGGTTATCAAAAGAATTCACCATCAAAGATCTAGGAGAAGCTTCCTACATTCTTAGTATAAAGATCTATAGGGATAGATCTAATAGAATGATAGGACTCTTACAATGAATGTACATAGAGGAGGTGTTGAAGAGGTTCAGCATGAAAAACTTCAAGAGGGGTCTTTTACATCTTAGACATGGCATTCAACTCTCCAAGAAGATATGTCCTGACATACCTGAGGAGATCCAGTATATGAGCAAGATCTCTTATGCTTTGATGATAGGGAGCCTTTTGGTTCAAAAAGTTTATTGTGGAGCTGGGTGTGATGCCATCAGATGTCATTACATTGCACTGCGATAATAACGATGCCATAGCCCTTGTTAAGGAGCTCAAATCTCACCAAAAGTTCAAGCACATAGAGCGACGGTTTCACATCATATGTGAATACCTCGAGAAGAAGTTTGTCAAAGTGTAGAGAGTCGACTCTATACATAACGTGGCGGATCTGCTGATCAAGTCTCTCAGCCAGCAGAAGACCGAAGCTCACCTTGAAAAGATGAGTCTTAGGTATATGGCTAATTGGCTCTAAGTCAAGTAGAAGTTTGTTAGATATGTACCCTAGATGCTAATTGTTGGCTGACATATTTTGTAATTTCAAAACTTAATTTGCACTTATAAAATTTTTATATTAATAAAGAGCTTTCTTTTTTCAATCATGTTTATGTATTCATGATTTATCCTAAAAATTAATAAAGATGATTTTTGTATATTTTTAAGATGTTAAGAATTTAAGATATATATTAATTAGTGGTTAGTTTTTAAATGCTCCCAATTAAAAGATCATCATGGAGGACAGTGATCAATCTATTCGAGATCGATACACGGTTCACCTCCCTTGTGGGCGATAAGTCTCGGTCTATAGTGTAGAAGGTGCTGGTGGTTGTTAAAGAACAACTTGTGCTAAACATGACCAACATGAGAAATCACTTGGATGTCTACTCACTCATCAGTTGTTGACTCGATGTTATAATGGTGTGAGTGGTCCATTGACCTATGGTATCATTGGCTTTTCGTAGTGAATCTACTGAGTTTGACTGCGTGTTCTCTTGATCCCTAGCCATTCGGATCCTTGCTGTGTATGTTGGCTACAATAAGTTCAGATTTACTGTTTGGAGTAGATGCACTTAGATGGAATCTATTGACCTTGATAGAAAAATCAAATCATAAAATCAAGCATATGAGGAGAAGACCAGAAGTCATATACCACCATGAAGATCATGAATTAGTGATTTTCAGATCTCCATGAGACTCCAAAGTAGAATCCCTCCAACAGTGATCCACATAGGATTGATCAGTGCCCTTCCCAACTTATCATGGTGCTGCAGCCATCTTCACAAGTGCATTACCGACCGTCCTTTGCAAGAACGGATTGCACCATTGCTTGTATGCCTTCATGACTTCCACTAGAACCATTCTAGGAACCCTCTCTCAAAGTTTCACACCACACAAAAACAAGTCAGATGTTCAACATTTGAACAACCTGATTTTTGGACAAGCATCACATGCTTTCCAATTTCCTTCTCCCTTTCTTTCCATTTTCTCTCCCTCTTTTCTTACATTTTTTCTAGATTTTTTTCTATCTTTTTCCCTCTCATTCTCATGCCAAAACACCCAAAATATAGGATGTGGAATAAGGTGTAGCGCCCCCTTTTTTCTAGGGTACAAAGGGGCACCATCTAACTCAATGGGATGCCAACTTTTGGCATCCCAACTTCTCCACATGATGAAATAAATCACCACCATCATAAGTGGTGTGGAGAAGTCAAGGAGTAGAAGTACTCTTCCTTCTGATGTCCCATAAAAATTGGCATGTAAGAATTATGAGGCAATTAGGGAGATGAAACAATATTTGGCGCAATAATATCCCAAGTGACGTCCCATTACTTCCCATAAAGATAAAATTCTTTATATAGAAGTTTTGGGTGTGGAAGAGCCTTCAAATAGAAGGACTCCTCCACTTCTATGCCAACAATTTTTCAAAAGCCATCATATGGCTGGTGGAGGGAAGAAAATGCATGGAAATAAAGGAGAATTAAGAGTCCCAAGTGAAGTGGACTCTTCCACTTCAATGCCCATAATAAAGAAGGTGTCCCAAAATTATTTGGAGTGGAGTCCCTTCCAAGAGAAGGACTCCACCTCATCTCCCACATCCACATTATCCCAAGGTATCATCACATGGCACACAAAATTAAGGGACAAGTGGAACATGTAATAAAATTAAGGGGAGTAGGTGAGAAGGACTCTTCCTTCTCATCACAATTTATTTTGGGTGTGACACTTAAATTATGCATGGCTTTTGGTGTGGAGGAGGTTGTTTCCACATGAAACTCTTCCATAAAACCAGATAAAATCAATTAATAAATTAATTGGTTCAAACCTAATCTCATTAGGTCAAGGCAACAAGACTAGGTTAACATAAACACCTTTGCACTGAACCCAATTAGAAACCTGGATTAATTCATGTGCTAGCAATTTAATTAACCCATTGAATTTATAATAAATTTAAATTGATTGGATCATGATTAAATTCTTATTGTGTGTGACCCATTAGATTTCAAATCTAGCCAGCAGTGGATTCAAACTCTTGACAAAACCCTAATCCGATTGGATTAGGTCAACTCAAGAGTCCCAATCAACTAGGACTCTTCCTAATTGATTCTAAAATTAAACTCTTTTAATTTTATCGAGTCCATAAGTCAAGATTTATATCTAGTAATGTGTCATGTCTATCCAAAAGATTTAGAATTTGATAGAAATATCAAAATTATCCTTCCGTGATGAGTTACCGTGCAATTCAATCCTTCGATCACACAACATCTTGAAAAGGCTATGGGTATGAAAATATGTCAAATCCAAATACCTAACCATATATATCTCGATTAGATGATGATGATTCGATTGATGAACCAGTAGAAACCATTTCTACTATTCATCCCTGCTCTGGCCAGAGACTTCTAGAGTCACCATCCCATGAGATCACATAGAATATTCTCTCCTCTTACTAGGAGGGATCGATTCCTTGTTGACCACTCACAACCTCCATACATACTTTGCCATACCCAGAATATTTCACACATATTTCAAAGTGATGTGCTAGGGAATAAACCAAAGTAAGGGTCCATGCACACAAGGTATCATGGTGATCTCAGGTTAAAGGATCACATGCACCAATCCCATTAAAGAACCATCTGTTGACAAGCTGTAAGGCTCCATCAGATATTCTTTCTGTGGGTCTATTCAGTGAATACATTCTCTAATGAGCACCTACATCTTTGTATTAGTATCACCACACAAGTGGTTATGAGATCAACCATCCTCTCCGTCGAGCATACATAGGATGTACCAGTCTTATCGGAGTCATCGATCTCTGACTCGATGATCCAACAATTGAGAATATTTTAGATTAAGACTATCAAGATTTTAGATCTCACTGGCATGATCTCATCATGATCCTAAAATTATTGTCTTAATCTATGGGGTTTATCATAATCATATAAAAATGATACAGCAAATGATAAAACATAATACCTCATATAAATAAAATAACTCATGTCATACAAATAAGCAAAAATATAATAAAAAAAAGTCCCATCGCATCCCCATGTGATTGGCTTGTAGGATACTATTCTTTTAATCTCCACTTGCACTAAAGCCAATCACCCCTGTACCTGATGCCCATGCAATCAGGATGGCGATTACACTACTACTGTATATGGCTTAGTGAACTGGTCCTATTATACTGTTCTTTAAAATTAGCTCATTTTATGATCATATCATGAATGAGGTGAAAGTGCCTAGGATATACGTGGGTACTTGATGAGATCAGACCCAACTTAATGATGAACCTTTCATCAAGCACCTTTCTTAAGCAATCTTTACTAACAACATTTAACTGAAACAAATATAGTATGTTGTTTGAAACTTTTCCAATTCACTGCTCCTCTAATACTTCTCAAGTACTTTAAGTATATTTTTCATAATTTTTATAAGATCCTATCATAGATCTACCTAAAATCAATGATTATGCGCAAGGCATAATTCATATCAAGCTTGGTACATTGAATGTATGGGTAAGTAAATACATTTACACCCATTCATGTTGAATTCTTTCAACATTAAATTCTATGTACCTAGACTGGGACAAGCCCTGCATCCACTTACACCTCCCTATAGATGCCAAGTATATTAGATGCTTAACCTAAGTCTATTTTCATAAAAATTCATGTGATAAGCAAATTATTGACCGAGTGCAATATCGAGACTACTTTCCCAATATGCTGTATGTCCCCACACACATAACCAAGAAGTTAGTGGAACTCCCACTTATCTTCTTGCACAAATACATGGTTCATCTATTTTTGATAAAGTTAAATATTTTGACTGTCCCATCAAAAAATTGAAGTACCCACTCCTCATAAACTATCTGAATTCATAAAAGCATTTGCCCTCCCACTACAGACAACTTCTCTAGATGGTGTGTAGCAATAGCAAGAATCTGAATAGATATTTCTGACAGCAACCTATTGGGTCATACCTATAGGTGCTTCAACCATAGTCTACACTTGGTTGATGTATAGGGAGTCCATTTCGGATGTCAAGATTTTAGGCCAACTGTTAGAGTCTCTACTTATAACAATCTTCAAATGGATCAAGTAAAACATCATTCACAATGATGCATGATGTACTGCCATTCATAATGACAAACCCATATTTTGAATGGTACATTACATACTCAAAATGACCTTTTCGTGAGGAGGTGTGTATCATGGTCGTGCCTCGTCAATGGGCACATCTGGTTGAGGACTAACTTGTAGACACTCCATAGGTTAAGATAAGATAGTTTATAGGTCTTAAACTTCTCAAGTTCAATTATCCTCCCACTTTCTCCTTTTAAAAAAAAAAATTTTCTAAAAGGTGGCATACCTATTGACAAAACACCTTTTGTCAAGTAGGATGGTAGAAATAGTATCACATACTATTCTTTTAGGATAAGCTATAAACTAATAAAAACCTATTCTAGCACAAACTTATGTACATCAACTCTTTTCACATAAGTTGGACAACCTGCCTTTTGCCTTTTCCATATCTCATATAGAGTGCTTGTAATAGATTTATAGTGTCTAATTCATACAATAATTTTTAAAATATTTCTCAGAAAAAGAAAATAATATTTGTGAAGTATTTTAGAAAATATATCATATCATATATGAAGTGTCAATCTCTGAATTGAGATATTATTAGCCTTCGAACATCCATATATTCAAGATTTAATATCTTGCTTATCCTAAGATATGTGACCATCACATATCTGTTTCTTATTCTCATCAACAAGAAGAATAATATTATTGAGTGATAGAAATATAAGACCATAACCATAGCCATAATATTTACCAGATGCAGAGTAACTTTTACTCTTAATATTAATTTTAAAACTATGCTACAATAGTAAAAAAATTGAAATAATATTTTTGATAAATTTAGGCTCATTATCAATGGTCTATTAGTCTCTAAACCTTTCTAGAAGGTTATATAGGTTCCTACAGTCTCAGCATAAATGGACTATCCATTAGTGCCAAAGGGCAAGTAGTCACCTCACTTCAACTTTAAAGGTCTAGCAATACTTTGCATAAGAGAAACCTATATTAGGTATCACATACCTAAAATTTTGAAGTTAAAGTACTCAATTATGATTATTAATTTATATCACATACAATCTATTAACAGATGTAACTTTTGCATCCTGCTATTGCTTCACACTAGCAAGATAATTTTTGCAATTTATTGCTCATCAATCCTATATCGATATTAGATACCTATAGTAAAGATATTCTTCACCTTCTATTCCTCAACCATTCTATGATATTCGATCAATTTAAAAAATATTCTAAGCAGTGAAAGTAAAGATGCAAATTTGTATATTAGAACATAATAGGACTACTCATAATGACATGCACAAGTTAGATGAGGATTTTTATCTAATTGTGTCTCCCACTATTTTTAACAAATTTCATAGCCCTCTAGTATGAAATCGAAGAATCTTATCATGAAGTTTTTTAGTGGGGTTGAGATCTTAATTCTTCATAAAAAATCTTGTGGATAGCACAACAAGCTCCTATGAGTTCAAAGATAAGTAATTCTTTACTAATTGCATCCCATGCAACTCTCAACAAACTTTTATCTCTAAAATACTTATAGCCTTATGGATAGCACAACAAACTATAGTATTTTAATTAAGTCATGTCCTTCAATCTTTTATGGTCATACCTGAATAATACTATTCTTATAGATAGCACAACAAGACAGTACTACCAAATATACCATAAGCATCACTAGGTCAACATCATACTAATCACTATAGCAAGTCTTGTGGATAGCACAATAAACTCACTACACTTCTTGATATACTCTATTGACTTAGTATGAGCTAAATGCAATGAGCTTCATTATGCACCAAGATAGTATTAGGTCAGTCCACACAGCAAGCTTTGTGGATAGCAAAACAAGCCTACTATAGTTCTTGACATAATAGTGACTTAGCATGAAGGAAGGCATGGGTAGTATTTTTAACACTTTGCCATTAAGACTTAACATAATTTAACTAAGGGATTTAGGTCTCATGCACATCCTAAATATTTTCAACATACATCATATGCTATGAAAATTAAAAACTAACTACCAGCATATAAGAGCATATATCAAGGAATGCAAATAGTTATGGACTATAAAAATCATCCAAGCCACAAGATGATCTAAGGGTCTAACCCTAGGTGCATTATAGATTGAATCATCTCATGGTCAATCTTAATGCACTTTTGCTCTTCAAAAACCTGGTAGTACAGTCTTCATCACCATGAAGACAACCATGAATGCTTGATCTTTTATTTAAAAATAGAATGAAACAATTTCAATCTATTCTGAAATAATTTTTTTAATAATTTTATAATATTATATAAAAATTTCAATCAATAATTGAGAATATAAAAAGGAGAGGTACAGCTAATAATATAATACATCAGAGACACCCAGTCCCTATTGCAACTCTTGCAAATACATTATATAATCAACTAGCAAGTAAGCATTCATGCATATATCCATCACATAGATGTTCCATAGTCCATAACAAATTAACATAATATTTTATAATAACTAAAAAATATTATAACAAAACAACCCATATTATTTTAATTGTTATCATTTAAACATATGTCAATAAAGATGTTTAAATATATGGGTATTGGACCCATCTAGGGTTTTCGATCCGGGTTCAACACTTAACCCAAAGTTCAATATTAGGTCAATCATTTATCATCCATATGAGCTAGGTTGATCAATTCTTAAGTTAAACCTAATTCAATTAACTCAGGTTCAGTCACCCATAACTCAAACCCTAATCTAATTAGATAAATGATAAAATTTGATTAACCAAAATTAAACATGACTTCTAATCAAATTAGAACAAAGATTTTGATTTAATCTATAATCATTAAACTCTAATCACATTAGAACAATGAATTATAGTAAAATCAATCTATTGGCAAAAATTCTAATCGATGTCTGATGCATCCTTTTTCATGATCAAAATTTTTCGACCCCACACATACCTCAGGCAACAACCAAGATGGTTGACCCACCACTATGGTGAGTGCCCAATAACATGATGGTCGGCCCTTGGATTTTATGTAAATGCATCAAATATAAAAAATCTTAAGTCTTGGCAATGTACATCCATATGTAACATTCCAAGATCTCTGTGCATCACATGCACTGGATTTCAATTCTATCAAAAATAGATCATAGGATCTAAATTAAACTTATCACACAAGTCCATAAACCATGAAATTTCATATCCAATGTTCGATCATGGATTGATAATACTTTATCATTAATAAAACATGCATCAAAATCATCAACTAAATATCAATCAAAAAAATCAATTTTGACATAGTTCGAACTGGATCTAATCCATATCACAAGAATAACATGCTATTTGACTGAATCTATCAAGGGTGGCTCTGATACCACTGTTGGGTTTGAGTGATGCAACAGAATATAGATTTCAAAATTATTTTAACATGCATACAATAATGAAAATAAAGTTTAACATTTAAAACACAACCACCAGAACTCAAAAATCCTAGGAACCCTTTGACGATTACAATCAAATCATAAAATCAAGCATATGAGGAGAAGACCAAAAATTATATACCACCATGAAGATCATGAACTGATGATTTTGAGATCTTTATGAGACTCTAAAGCAGAAGCCCTCCATGGTGATCCACACAGGATTGATCAGGGCCCTTCCCAACTTGTCATGGTGCTGCAGCCATCTTCACAAGTGCGCTGCCGACCATCCTTTGCAAGAGTGGATCACACCATTGCTTGTATGCCTTCATGACCTCCATTAGAACCACTCTAGAAACTCTTTTTGAAAGTTTCACATCACACAAAAACAAGTCAGATGTTCAACACTTGAACAACCTGATTTTTGGACAAGCATCACATGCTTTCCAATTTTCTTCTCCCTTTCTTTCCATTTTCTCTCCTCTTTTCTTACATTTTTTTCAAATTTTTTTTGGTTTTTTTCCTCTCATTCTCACACCAAAACACCCAAAATATAGGACATGGAATAAGGTGTAGCACCCTTTTTTTTTATAGGTTACAAAGGGGCGCCATCTAATTCCATGGGATGCCAACTTTTGGCATCCCAACTTCTCCACATGGTGAAATAAATCACCACCATCATAAGTGGCATAGAAAAGTCAAGGAGTAGAAGGACTCTTCCTTCTGATGTTCCATAAAAATTGGCATGTAAGAATTATGAGGCAATTAGGGAGATAAAACAATATTTGGCGCAACAATATCCCAAGTGACGTCCCATTACTTCCCATAAAGATAAAATTCTTTATATAGAAGTTTTGGGTGTGGAAGAGCCTTCAAGCAGAAGGACTCCTCCACTTCTGTGCCAACAATTTTCCAGAAACCATCATATAGCCGATGGAGGGAAGAAAATGTATGGAAATAAAGGAGAATTAAGAGTCCCAAGTGAAGTGGACTCTTCCACTTCAATGCCCATAATAAAGGAGGCATCCTAAAATTATTTGGCATGGAGTCCCTTCCAAGAGAAGGACTCCACCTCATCTCCCATGTCTACATTATCCCAAGGCATCATCACATGGTGCACAAAATTAAGGGACAAGTGGAACATGTAATAAAATTAAGAGGAGTAGGTGAGAAGGACTCTTCCTTCTCATCACAATTTATTTTGGGCGTGACACTTAAATTATGCATGACTTTTGGCATGGAGGAGGTTGGTTCCATGTGAAACTCTTTCACAAAGCCAGATAAAATTAATTAATAAATTAATTGATTCAAATCTAATCTCATTAGATCAAGGCAATAAGACTAGGTTACCACAAACACCTTTGCACTAAACTCAATTGGAAACTTGGGTTAATTTATGTGATACCAATTTAATTAACCCATGAAATTTATAATAAATTTAAATTGATTGGATCAAGATCAAATCTTTATTGTGTGTGACCTATTGGATTCTAAATCTAGCCAGTAGTGGATCCAAACTCTCGACAAAACCCTAATCCGATTAGATTAGGTTCACTCAAGAGTCCCAATCAATTAGGACTCTTCCTAATTGATTCTAGAATTAAAATATTTTACTTTTATCGAGTTCACAAGTCAAGATTGATGTTTAGTAATGTGTCATGACTATCTAAAAAATTTAAAATTTGATAAAAATATCAAAATTATCCTTCCATGATGAGTTACTGTGCAATTCAATCCTTCGATCATACAACATCTCGAAAAGGCTATGGGTATGAAAATATGTCAAACCTAAATATCTAACCATATGTATCTCGATTAGATGATGATGACTCGATTGATGAATCAGTAAAAACCATTTTTATTGTTCATCCCTGCTCTGGGCAGAGACTTCTAGAGTCACCATCCCATGAGATCGCATAAGATGTTCTCTCCTCTTTCAAGAAGTGACTGATTCCTTGTTGACCACTCACAACCTCTATGTATACTTTGCCATACCTAAAGTATCCCATACACATGTCAAAGTAGTGTGCTAGAGAATAAACCAAAGTAAGGATCCATACACACAAGGTACCATGGTGATCTTAGATCAAAGGATCACATGCACCAATCCTACTAAAGAACCATCTGTTGACAAGCTGTAAAGCTCCATCAGATGTTCTTTCTACGGGTCTATTCAGTAAACTCATTCTCTAATGAGCACCTACATCCTTGTATTAGTGTCACCACATAAATGGTTGTTAGATCAACCATCATCTCCTTCGAGCATACATAGAATATACCAGTCTTACCAAAGTCATCGATTCTCGACTCGATGATCTAACGACTGAAAATATTTTAGATTAAGACTATCAAAATTTTAGATCTCACTGGCATGATCTCATCATGATCCTAAAATCATTATCCTAATCTATGGGGTTTATCATAATCATATAAAAATGATACAGCAAATGATAAAATATAATACCTCATATAAATAAAATAACTCATGTCATGCAAATGAGCAAGAAGATAATAAAAAAAAATCCCATCGCATCCCCATGCGATTAGCTTGTAGGGCACTATTCTTTCATGGACACATGTGTGGCTTAAGGACCTTTGATCTAAGATCATCGGTAGCGATGTATTTCAACCCATGCAAAGGTATTGAGATTTGATCTCTTCTTTATTTTAATTTTTAGATTATATGCATGTCTTTATTATTGGGCTAGGATAGGATTAGATGAGATCTAATGCATGTGAGGTTAAAAGATTTAATCCAATTCATTTTCACTGCTCTTCAAAAGGATTTTTGAAATTTATACATGCATCCTACTTAGTTTTCTAACATCATCAATTATAACACAACCATATCTTTTTCTTCCAAGAGTAATAGTTGAAATAGGTCCAAACAAATTCATATGAAGTAATTCTAATGGCCTACTAGTTGAAACAATATTTTATAATTTGAAAGAAGATTTTATTTATTTTACCAAGTTGACATGCTTTGCAAATTTTATTCTTTTTAAAATTTATTTTAGATAAATCTTTTACTAAGTTAAGTTTAATTAATCTAGCCAATGAATCCATGCTTGCATGACCTAGTCTATTATGCCAAATTCAACTATATTCATTTACTTTAGCATTCAAAGTAATAAGACATTCAATATTTTTATTTTTAAGTTCATCAAGATCAATAATAGAAACATTTCCATGTCTCTTTCCTATGAATTTAATGCTTTCATCAAATGAACTAGTTACAGTGCAATAAGATAATTTAAATAAAATATTAAAATCTCTATCACGTAATTGATTAATACTAAGTAAGTTATGCATCAAATCTTCTATTAGCAAAATATTTTCAATACAAGTGGAGGGTGTTATCAAGATATTATTGAGATCAATTATTTTGCCTTTACCATTGTCTTCAAAAGTTACTACACCTCTATCTTTAGCTTCAAAAGAGATAAATTATAACTTATCTCCCATCATGCACCTTGAGCATCCACTATCAAGATACCATCTTCTTTTAACTGTTACGGATGTCAAGCACATCTATACAAGCAATCAAGTAAATTTAGGTACCCAAGCTAACTTGAATTCTTCGGGGTTAGCACAAATGATTTCTTTTAGAATCTAAATTTATTTTATCTTTTGTTTGTGTGTATTAAAAGTTTTACATTCTATAAATTTGTGTCCAATCTTATTACATTTATAATAAATAATATTTCTACCATGATTTTAAGATTTTGCATATGCATTCTTTAAAAATTTTTGCTTTCTTAACGAATTATATCTTATACCCGCTTTATCAAAAACCATCTTTTGATTATCAATCAATATTTGCAAATTTTTAGAACTTAGCATAAATCTATCTACTATAGATCTTAATCTAGTCACCTCATCTTGTAAGGATTCATTCTTCTCATTTGATTCATTTAGCTTATTTTGTAGTTCCTTCATATCTTTTTTTACTTTAGCTTTATCTTTATTTAAGGATTGATTCTCTTTCTTTAGTTCTTTGTTCTTATGAGATAGCTTTTTAAAATAATAAAGTAGATCATTAAAAGAATCATATAATTCCTTAAAAGTAAATTCAAAAATTGAATCATCATTGTTTACCACATCCTCCACCTCCATAAGACAAAGATTTACCTTTTCTTCTCTTTGACAATCTTTCTCACTTGAAGAGGAATGCTCATCATTCCTCTATGTTACTTTTAGTACTTTCTTCCTTAGTTTCTTGGAGCTTTTCTTCAACAATGAATAGTCCATTCGAAAATGTCTGGGTTTCTTACACTCATAGCAAAAAGCTTGATCCTTCTCCTTTTCTTTTTCCTTTTCTTTGCTACCTTCTTCTTTGCTATAACCTCTTTTCCTTGATTCAAATTTCTTCTTTCTTCTGATAAATTTTTTGAACCTTCCAGTGATTAGTGTCATCTCTTCATCATCCTTTGAGTCCTCTTTGGAGTCACTATCTTCTTCATACATGGCAGTAGCTTTAAGTGCAATACTCTTTTTTTTCTTCACTTCTTCTTTGTCTTGGTTTATGTTCAACTCATAGGTTATGAGTGAACCAATCAGCTCCTCTAAGGTAAGATTATTTAGGTCCTTCATCTCTTGAATGGTAGTCACCTTTAGCTCTCAATTCTTTTCAAAGATCTAAGAATTTTACGTACAATATCACTATTAGTATAGCCTCTTCTGAGACTCTTTAAACCATTCAAAATATCAATGAATCTTGTGAATATTTCAGTGATTATTTCATGTGATTTTATTTTAAATAGCTCATATTTATGTACCAATATATTTATCTTTATTTCTTTGACTTGATTAGTACCCTCATGGGTGACTTCAAGTCTATCCCAAATTTCTTTGATGGATAAACATATTGATATTCTATTAAATTTATTTGTGTCCAAAGCATAATACAGAACATTCATTGCTTTGGCGTTAAGTTGAGCTAATCTCTTATCATGTTCATCCCAATCCTTTTTAGATTTGGAGATGGACATTCCATCAATAATGATCTTGGATGTGTGTGGTCCCATCATTACAATATTTCACATGTCACAATCTTATGCTTAGATGAATATTCTCATTCTTACTTTCCAATAGATGTAGTTAGTCCCATTGAAGAGTGGAGGTCTGTTGGTTGATTGCTCCTCAACTAATGAAGTCCTAATTGGGGTTGCTATTTAATCTTTAGCTCTTTGACCACTAGGTCAATAACTAATATTAGAGTATCTGCTCTGATACTACTTGTTGTCCAATGATGGCTACCCAAGAGGAAGGTTGAATTGAGTATTAAATTTAAATAATACTTATGCAGATTATACTACTTAAGTGCTTAATAAAACAAGAAATAAAATGTGTAGTGAATGAGCATAGTAAAGTAAAGGCACACAATCACAAACACAATAATTTTATAGTGGTTCGGCACTGAACTTAGTACCTATATCCACTCCATAAGTAAACTACTTAGGAATTCGACTATAATTACTAAGCTTGATTATAGTCAGATTATTTTTCTTGGATTCATAATCGACTTAGTCAGTTTTGATCTAGGCTTACCAACCAGAACCGTACAATAATTATTTTTTTGAACTAACAATCAATGCCAATTGATTTTAGCCTTGGCTCACCAATCAAACCAATACAATGTCCAACTCAAGGCTTGGACCAATCTAAGTTTCTCATCCCAAAAAATTTAAAATTAAACATAATTAATACAAGAAAAAAATTCAAAAAATAAATATAATAAGGCACAAGAGAAGAAAATCTAAATTACTTGCTAGTTGCTTGACTTCTGCTCCTTGAATGCTTGAGAGATGTGGATAAAGATCTTCAATGCTGATTTTCTGACTTCTCTCAACTTGAGAATAATGAAAAGATACAAGAAAATTAATAAAATACTTCTTCCTTTCACTATTCAGCTCACAAACTAAAAAATACTTCAAAGCTCTTCACTAGGGTTCAAAAAGATACTCTTCATTGCTTCAAAGGTTTTCTTATATAATGCTGATATTTTCCATCACTTAAAATCATCTGGAGATCTTTTGTAAAGTATTTCACGATTAGAGATACAAAAATAGCCATTGTAGGGTGCATGGGATAAAAAGCTATATTTTTCAAAAACTAGTTGTTACAAACACTAGGTCAGCTTAATTTTTCTCTTAGTCGCCCAGTCCTTCACTGGGTCGGCTCAGTTCTTCACTAGGTCGGCTCAGTCGCATCAAGCTAGAAAATAGACTTTCTATCTTTTGATGTATTTTTAAACTTGGTCGGCTATCTTTCTGGCTAAGTCGGCTAAGTTGCTCACTGCTCAGTTGAAAATTGGGTCGGCTAGGTCCTCTGAGTCTTGAACTTTGACTTTCTGTGCTTTCTATTTTTTGCGTCCACTCAGACTGAACCGGCTTAGTTTCTGACTGGATCAGCTCAGTTTGCATGCCAAGCATGCTAAATATTATTTTTTAACCTTTCTTCTTTAATTTGATTTCTAGACTAGATTAGCCTTTTAAATGTGATTTATTCCTCATTAAAACTTCTTGAAGGGTGTGTCTAATCTAAAATTTCATCACTAGATTCTTGGGTGGTGATTCTTCATTTGAATGTTGGAAATCACTTAGAAATTGTGAGCTTCTTGAAACTTAAAAGTACACATCCTCATAAACAATGTTAGAATCTTAACAATTTATACTCAAATACTTTTGTTATCATCAAAATCAATCTAGGGTCAATAGTGGTTATCTAATTAGGTTCAAATGCTGGTCTGGCCAACTCTGTTGGTGTCTAAGAAAAGCTTCAGAGAGCCTCCCATCTACTTATCTGGTCAATTTGGTCTATTGAGTTTTAAATTTGGATTGATTAATGATGTAGACACTACAAAGGCCTTCCTTCATGTTTAGTCAATAGAGTATGTCAAGATCTATAGTGAACTTATGGTGCTATCCATAAGATTTACTATAAAAATTGATATGATGTTGACTAAGTGCATATTGATGCTTATGGCATATTTGAATAGTGTTGCTTTGTTGTGCTACCTACAAAAGGCAGCATTGTTTGAGTATAACCATATAGGAATAAAGGGTCAATTTAACTAGAACACTGTAGTTTGTTGTGCTATCCACAAGACTATGGGTAATCTAGAGACAAAAAAGGTATTGAGAGTTGTATGAGATACAAATGGTAAAGAGATACCTATTTTTGAACTCATGAATGGTTGTTGTGCTATCCACAAGGTGTTTGTGAGGAATACGAATCTCAATCCCACTTAAAAATATGATGATATTTCTCATTTTCATACTTGAGGACTATGAAATTTATTAAAATAGTGAAAGATACAATTAGACAAAAGTCTTAATGTAGTTGCGCATCTCATCATGAGTTGTCCGCTTATATATTGTTCTTGTACTTATAGATTTCATCTGTATAATGGCATCCTCACTTTTACTGTGTAACATACTAGATGCCAACAAGTTGATCAAACCAAATTATGTGGACTGATTGAGAAATCTCAGAATTATTCTCACTTAAGAGAAAGTCTCTTATAATCTAGATATTCCTGCACTCGATACGATCGGTGAAGATGCAACTAAGGAGAAAAGGGCTACATATAAGATGTAGCAAGATAACAATATGATTGTCAAATACATCATGCTTGCCTCTATAAGCAATGAGCTTCAGAAGTAACATGAAGGTATATATGTTCCTTCCATACTCCTTAATTTGAAGGAGTTATATGATGAATAAAATCGGACTGCTAGACATGAGATATCTAAGTAATTATTCCATGCCAGGATGAGTAAAGGCATATTTGTTCAGACTCATATCCTGAAGATGATTGATTTGATCACTCATCTGAGATAGTTGGATTTTGCCATAGATGGTGAGCTTAGCCATGATTTGATCCTATAATTACTTCCATAATTTTTTTCATAGTTTGTCATAAACTATCATATGAACAAACTAAACACCAGCCTACCTGAATTGCTAAATATATTATAGACAGCAGAGAGCCATTTCAAAGGAGAAAAAGCTCCAGTTCTTGTTGCATATAAGATCTCCAAGAAGAAAAAAAAAATTCTAAGAAAAAGATGAACCCTAAGACTAGCATCTCGAAGAAAAAGATGAAGAAGATCTCCATCAAGGATACTTGTTATCAGTGCAGCAAGAAAGGGCATTGGAAGAGGAACTGTAAGGACTACCTTGCAAGTTTGAAATATAAGGAAGCAAGTGTTGCTAAAGATTTGTATATGATACAAACAAACTTATCATTAAGTACTTCAACTTTAGATTTTTGAGTACTAGATATCACCTGTAGTTCACACCTTTGAAAATCGTTTTAGGATCTACAGGCCATAAGAAGTCTGAATGAAGGAGACTTCATGCTGTTCGATGCTAGTGAAGAGTCCATCCAAGTCGAAGCTGTAGGAACCAAGCTGTTGAAGTTATCTTCAGATAAAGTTTTGGAATTGAAGACCTATTACTATATGTCTTAAATTATTAGGAATATTATTTTTGTACCTCTGTTACTTGAATAAGATTTTAAAATAAATGGAAAGAGCAATGGTTGTTTTATTTATTTTTCTAATAAATTTTATAGCAACACTTATATAGATAATGATCTTTTATTCTTGTCCCTTAATGATAATGTACTTCATGTTGATAACATAAAGAAAAAAAAGAGAAAAGATTTGAATATCACATACCTCTGGCACTGTCGATTTGGTCATATCTATGAGTCAAGGATTAATAAGTTATACAAAGAAAAATTCTTAGATCCTTATGATTTTGAATAATATGAAACTTGTGAATCTTATCTTATGGATAAGATGTCCAAGACTCCATTTACTAGACATAGAGATAGGACAAGTGATATTTTAGGCCTACTACATACTAATGTTTGTAGTCCAATATTGACTCAGGTCAGAGGTGGATACTCCTACTTCATCACATTTACTGATTATTTATCTAGATTTGGATATGTGTGTTTGATGAAATATAAATCTAAAGCCATTGATAAGTTTAAGGAGTATCAAAGAATGGTTAAGAAACAAATTGGCAAGAGTATCAAAGCTCTCCGATCTGATCGAAAAGGAGAATACTTAACCAGTGAGTTTCTTGATCATTTAAAGAAAAATAAAATTCTCTCTCAGTGGATATCTCCTTATACTCCATAATTAAATGGTATTGTAGAAAAAAAGAAATACACCTTATTAGATATGGTGCGGTCCATGATGTACTTCATGGATCTTTCTGTAGGAACCAGATCTAGGGTTTCAGGGTTAGATCTTGAAACTTTTTCAAGATCATACAGCGGAAGACTAAAATAAATCAAAATTTATTTTTTAAAATTAAAAAATCCTTAGATCTAAGATCCTATTACATGATTATTATATAGCATTAAATCAGAAATTAAAATATAAAAATATAGCATGAACTACATGTTGATCATATCAACATGTTTCTATACTACATCTAATGTATGTATTAAATAATAGATCAGATCTATTACCTTGCAAGTTAGACGTTCTAACCTTGTTGATCTGGGCTTGAGGATGATGTTGCAAGTCGTACACACGTCCGGCCTCTAGGAGTCATCCACACGAGCCCACGAATCTCGATCAGAAGTCCTGCTTCAGGAAATCAGCACAGTATGCTAGTACTGTGCTGATCCTTCTTTGATGGTTGATCAGGTGCCTCCTTCTTCTTGATTTAGACTCTTCCAAAGATGGAAAGTAGAAGGAGGAGTTTCAGATCTGAGACACTCTCAGGAAACTCAAGATGGAGGGAGGAAAGATATGAAAACAAAAACCCTAGAAGAAGACCCTCTTCTTCTTCACGTTTTTCTCTCTAGACACCCAAACTTGTGTCTTTTATATCTCCATGACCCAAAGGTATTTCTCTATGATTTTTGGATGTCACAAAGGTCTCTCAAATATCTAACTTCTCCTAAAATTTCACAAAGAAACTCATCTTATATAGAGAGATATGATAGAGTCCTTGTCTAGGTCAAACACCTAGTCAAGGCTTATCCAAACATGGCAAGTTAAGGGACGCCCAACTCTTGAGCACCTCCTTCATATTTTCGTGCATGGATTACCAGAAAAGGGTGCACAATGTATACCTTAAAAGTCACAAAAATTCTAAAAAAAAATTGGATAAATTCGGTGCAAAATTGAAAGAGTTTTGGATTTCTAAAACTCTATCTCATAGAATTCGAAATCCAAACTTATTCCTTTTAGATTTGATCCAAACCACCTTCCATGTAAGAAAGAAGAGAGGAGACCTTTTGTGAACGTGGGAGAGATCTGGGAGAGGGCTTTTGTCACATAAAATAAGTGGAGATTGGCATTGAATAAGAGAGAGGGCATGGAGAAGGCTTATGTGGCGCAAGGTGGAATCCTAGTCTTACTAGGATTCTGTCTTATGACTTGTTTTAATTTGGTTACCCAAACCAAATCAAATCAAAATTAGATCAACCCAATTAAAATAGGTCTTAACCCAATTAAGAACCTAATTTAATCAGATTAAATTAGATTTAAATCTGATTTAATTTTCTAATCAAATTAGAAATTAGATTGACCCAAGTCCTAGTTGAACTAGGACTAGTTTTTCCTTGCACTTGGCTTATCCAATAAACCAATTGGACTTGATCCAATCAAGCCCAAACCAAATCTAATTAAATCATATTTAATTAGACTTAATCTCAGCCCATTGACTTAATCAAATTAAGCCAATTAGCAATCAAATTGCTAATCGATCCTCCTGCAACACTTGCACTGGGTTAAATGTCAATCGTATTGATCATTTAACCCTAGAATGATTCTTAATCGTTGATCAACCATCCGATCGGATCATGAACTCTAATGTGTGTGACCTCATAGGTCTAAACCTAAGCCGGTAGCATAGGAACAAATTTTTATACCAATCGAAGTGACCATCTAGCAATGGTACCCGACGACCGGATAGGTCGAATGTGTAGAACAACATCCTTAGAACCCATGCGGATATAGTTTTCATATAATTCATCCCCTTGACCAAAATGATCATAGGACACCCCAGAGTTCAACTGTCAACTCTGATCAGGTTGTTCACATTGTATTTCAAAATATCAAATCCATCTGATGGATTACCCTGGCCAAGGTTTTACTAAATTGAAATACAGCGACTCATTCTTCTCCAACTCTTGGAGTGGTCAATCCCATCTTGATCACACTCTGACTTCGCAAGTACTTGACTATGCCCAGAAGCCTTCCGTCCCTGAATTAAAAATTCAGTTAGTCCAGTACTAAAGCACAGTGAGTTGCTTGCAAGTCACTGAGGCGATCTCAGGTCTAAGGGACACTTATACCTATATCCCATCAGAGACATTCTCGATAGCAGAATACTCTGGAGTTGGTCATGTTCCATGACGATGTACCCTTACATCTCACCTGTATGCCATACCAGTGTCTCCACACTCTTTGGTTAAGAGGACAACCAACCCATATGGCCTACAGCGACCTATGCTCGATAGAAGCTGTCGTCCTTATTAACAGCCTATCATTTGGTCGTGAACAGTTTTTAGGACTAATCGATAAATCCTCTCTTTATCGAACTTAAATAGTCCTAAGGACTTCATCATAACAACGGAGTTCATTAGAAGATGAAAGCTTATGATGAAGATGCCAAATATATTTTATTTATTAACAAATCAATTACAATACTTGGTTGCTCAACCGTCAACAGCTTGACGATTGGCTTTTTGGGACACATTTCCCAACAACTCCCACTTATCCTAAAGTCACTCGGCATAGTATCTAATACCCATCTTCGACTTGTGGTTGTCGAACTCCTTTATTGCCAGGGCTTTAGTGAAGGGGTCGGCCAGGTTCTCTTTTCTATCGATCTTCTGAAGGTCGACGTCACCTCGATCCACGATCTCCCAGACCAGGTGGAAGTGGCGCAAGATGTGCTTCGTCTACTGATGTGCTTTGGATTCCTTCACCTGAGCTATGGTACCAGTGCTGTCGCAGTAGAGCAGGACTGGACCATCGAGGGAGGGTGCTACTCCGAGCTCGTTGATGAATTTCCTCAGCCACACAGCTTCCTTCGCGGCATCCGATGCTGCGATGTACTCTACTTCACAAACAGAGTCTGCCACAGTATGCTGCTTGGAACTCTTCCAGCAGATGGCTCCACCATTCAGAGTAAAGATATAACCCGACACACTCCTGCTGTCATCATGGTCAGATTGGAAGCTGGAGTCTGTGAACCCCACAAGTTTCAGATCTGACTCGCCATAACCAACCATTGGTCCTTAGTATTTCTCAAATACTTAAGGATGGCTTTAACCACTTTCAGTGATTTTCTCCAGGATCAGATTGGTATCTACTCACTACTCCTAGTGAGTATGCCACATCTGGTCTTGTACATGTCATGGCGTACATGATAGATCCCACGGCTGAAGCATATGGGACTCTACTCATACGCTCTCTCTCTTCAGGAGTTGTCGGACAATCCTTCTTAGAGAGAGAAATTCCTTGGCCTATCGATAGATAGCCCTTCTTGAAATTCTCCATGCTGAACCTCTTCAGCACAGTGTCTATGTACATGGACTGGGATAACCCAAGCATCCTTTTAGATCTATCCCTATAGATCTTCATCCCTAGGATGTAGGATGCTTCACCCAAGTCCTTCATGGAGAACTGTGATGACAATCAAACTTTTATTCCCTGTAGTGCGGGGATGTCATTTTCGATTAAGAGAATGTCATCCACGTACAAGATAAGGAATACCACAACTGGACCATTTGCCCATTTATAGATGCAGGGCTCTTCTCCATTCTTAATGAAGCCATACATTTTGATCACCTTATCAAAATGCATGTTCCAACTCCGAGAAGCTTGCTTCAATCCATAAATGGATCTCTGAAGCTTGCACACCTTGGACTCATCTATGGATGTAAACCCCTCAGGTTGTATCATATACACCTCTTCGGTCAGCTCTACATTCAGGAAAGCTATCTTTACATCCATCTGCCAGATCTCATAATCTAGATGGGCAGCTATTACAAGTATTATCCGAATGGATTTGAGCATTGCCATAGGAGAAAACATCTCGTCATAGTCAATACCATAACGTTGACGATACCCCTTAGCTACCAGACAGGCTTTATAGGTCTCCACCTTTCCGTCTGCACCCTTCTTCCTTTTGAAGACCCATTTACACCCAATGGGTTTAACCCCTTCAGGTGGGTCAACCAATGTCCATACATCGTTGACCTTCATGGACTCCATTTCGAATTTCATGACTTCAAGCCATTTCTCGGAATCAGGTCTCTGCATTGCATCCATATAGGTGATCGGATCCTCATTATTCTCATCAAGTTCGATGGGATCACCATCCCGGACCAAGAAATCGTAGTATCTGTCCGGTTGATGTGGTACTCTACCAGATCGTCTTAATGGTGCAGGTACATTGGGCTCTGGATATGATCTAATCATATCAGACTCAGGTTCAGCTATTGGTGTCGGTCCTTCTACCTGTTGAACTTCATCAAGTTCAACCTTAGAGGCAATGGTTCCTTCACCAAGGAACTTCTTTTCTAAAAAGATTGCCTTAAGGCTGACGAACACCTTTTGTTCATCAGCATGGTAGAAAAAATATCCTTTTGTCTCTTTGGGGTACCCTATGAATGAGCATTTGTCAGACCTAGGTCCAAGTTTGTCTGTGACTAATCGTTTGACATAGGCCGGGCACCCCCAGACCCTAAGGTGTGAAAGTGTTGGCTTACGTCCTGTCCATATCTCATATGAAGTCTTAATTACAGACTTACTTGGAACCCTATTTAACAGATAACAGGCCAATTCGAGTGCATATCCCCAGAAGGATATCGGCAAGCTAGCAAAACCCATCATGAATCGGACCATGTCTAACAAAGTCCGATTCCTCCTTTCAGACACACCATTATGCTGTGGTGTTCTTGGAGGAGTCCATTGGGAGATAATCCCATTCTCTCCTAGATATGTGAGAAATTCATTAGAAAGGTATTCTCCTCCTCGATCAGATCGAAGAGTTTTAATACTCTTCCCAGTTTGTTTTTCTACTTCACTTCGGAATCATTTGAATATTTCAAATGAATCCGACTTATGTTTCATCAGATAGACATATCCATATCGGGATAGGTCATCCGTGAAAATTATGAAGTAGAAATATCCACCTCTAGCACTGGTGCTCATGGGCCCGCATACATCAGTATGTACTAGGCCCAAGAGCTTAGTAGCTCTCTCACCTTTTCCAATAAAAGGTGACTTGGTTATTTTACCAAGAAGACAGGACTCACAGGTTGGAAGTGATTCACAATCACTAACTTCGAGGATTCCCTCTTGAGTCAACTTGTTTATTCTGTTCTTGTTTATATGACCTAGCCTACAGTGCCATAAGTAGATATCTGACACATATCTAATCTAGGGTGCTTGCCAGTAGAATAGACTCTTATCAGGCTTGATCTTTTTGGTCTGGCTCTGCACAGATGTCCCAGCCTGAACTTGCACCTTCTTGACTTTCTTCTTTTTGTTCTTCTTTCCTTTCTTAAAAGGTCGAGAACCAGAAGACGAACCTCCCACTAAGTTCACCGACTCCTTGTGAAGTTGGTGATCCTTCTCAAAGTTCTGAAGCAACCCCAGTAACCAGTGGTAGTTTACTTCAGGCTTTGTCATTCTATAATGAGTGAAGAATGGGAGATAAGACTTGGGCAGCGAGTTCAGTATTGCATCTTTCCCAAGCTGCTCATGCAAGAAAAAGCCAAGCTTGCTCAATCGTTCCATCAGCTCGATCATGTACAATACATGATCAGTGACAGAGGCACCATCCCGTATTTTTGTGTTGAAGATGGCACAACTAGTCTTATGCCTCTCTACATCATCGGGTGTGCCAAAGGCATCCTCCAACACTTGAAGCATGTCCTTTGGCTGAGCCATCTCGAATTTACGACTGAACTCGTCGCTCATGGCAGCCAGCATGATACAGCGCACTGTGGTCCGATCACTGAGCCACTTCTGGTAAGTGTCTCTGACTGTTCCACATGCATTGACAACTGACTCCTCAGGTGCAGGATCCATTATCACATATAGGATCCGTTCATGCTCCAGGACTATCTTCAACTTTCGGTATCAGCTACCAAAGTTGGGTCCCACCAACTTATCATTGTCCAACAATGATCGGAGCGATAGGGAAGTGGCCATATTTACACAAAGGAGAACCATAACCTAATTAGTAATTGATTCATTAAACCTAAATATTTGGACTTTAATCAAAAGGTTTCTCCCACTATTTTATTCAAATTGGTAGCCTCTACCTCCAACACGAGGAATTACCCTAATTCCTTAGCGCGTACTAGAATCCACTTAGACTACACACAAGCCCAACTTTGGTTGGTCAATCCATGTACATCTAAGGGTAGGTTCATAACCAATTGTTTCTCTAAACAATTTCTAGTAATTTTAATTTTGCCCCAGAAACCTAATCAGTAGGCTTTGGCCTCCACTGTAAGGATCCGGTTAGGTCCAACCATTAACATGATCATACTTGGTGTATCTAACCAACGAATGATTAAGCCCAACTTTGGTTGGCTCACCTAACCACCATTAGAGAGACACTTCCAAGTCGTCATATGATGAGTGATAATTCCATTAGTCAACAAGCACCAGGCCTTTGGGTCTGCAATGATTATTGAGTTAATGGACTCATTATCAAACACCTTAATGGGAGGCTATGATTCAGTTATCTCTATAACTCTATCATTTTAAGGACCTAATAATTTTAGAAGATTTAAATAATATAGAGGATAAAGTCAGATGAACCAGCTTATCATGATCCTCCCACTGGCTTCACCAAGTCAGCTTAAGGGAGACCAGGGCTGGTCTAGGAGCACCTAAATCAGTCACACTGATTTACCTAGCTGACATGGGTCAGCTCGAATAGTCAAGTGATCCGATCAAAACATAATTTCACTAAGAGGCCAGGTAAATTCGATCAGTGGGAGGGTCTGCCAAAGCTTGCCTTAGACACCATCAGAAATGGCTAGGTAAGCGGGCTCCCAATTAAAAACCACCGGTCTGGTTTACCTTAGACACCAACTGGTTTAATTAGTTTCAATTAGATCAGCCTAACAATTCATGCTAGACCACTTAGCCAAGAATCAAGTCCATTTGGTTCTCGTTAAAGATATGGACTTGACCAACTACAACTATTGTAATTGATCTAAAGAATCCTTGACCTAATCTAAGACAACAATTGATTAGATTTAGTCAATTCTCTAATTAAGTCCATCTTTAATCTAACCATAGGTCTAACCCAATTAATGGACCTAATTCCCACTAACCCATTAACCCAATGTGTTATGATTTGTGTCTTAGGTTCTTCAATTCACAATCCTAGAACCTAATCTAACAACTTCTTAATTCTTAATTAAGTTTTGGGCTGAGGGTTGGGTTCGGCTTTTCAAAAATAATTTTCATATTTGTAAAATAATTTTATAATATGATTCTATCAATCATATTGCATGTTTGATTCGTAATCAAGATGCAAGTAAAATAAACATGAAACTACTTTAGATCTAATCTAAACAGGTTCATGTAATTGAAACAATTTCAACTTTAAACAATTTCTTTGCACAAAAATTATTAACAAAGAGATTTTATTTCAGATTTAAATATTTTTTAAATCTAATAAATCATAAATTTAATCTAGATCATATCTAACAAATTTATGATTAAAGATAGATCTACACAAACTAGGATAACCTTTGCACTGTAGGGGGTAAACCTTACAGCAGGACAACCTTGCAGTTCGTGATTGATCTAAAATTTTAATTTCAGATTTAATAATCAGATTATAAATTAGATCTAATCTAAAAAATAATCTAAGCATGTATAAATAATCATGTAATAAAGAACCTAGGCTCTGATACCAATTGTAGGAACCAGATCTAGGGTTTCAGGGTTAGATCTTGAAACTTTTTCAAGATCATACAGCGAAAGACTAAAATAAATCAAAATTTATTTTTTCAAATTAGAAAATCCCTAGATCTAAGATCCTTTTACATGATTATTACATAGCATTAAATCAAAAATTAAAATATATAAATATAGCATGAATTACATGTTGATCATATCAACATGTTTCTATACTACATCTAATGTATGTATTAAACAATAGATCAGATCTATTACCTTGCAAGTTAGACGTTCTAACCTTGTTGATCTGGGCTTGAGGATGATGTTGCAAGCCACACATGCATCCGGCCTCTAGGAGTCATCCACACGAGCCCACGAATCTCGATCAGAAGTCCTGCTTCAGGAAATCAGCACAGTATGCTAGTACTGCGCTGATTCTTCTTTGATGGTTGATCAGGTGCCTCCTTCTTCTTGATTTGGACTCTTCCAAAGATGGAAAGTATAAGGAGGAGTTTCATATCTGAGACACTCTCAGGAAACTCAAGATGGAGGGAGGAAAGATATGAAAACAAAAACCCTAGAAGAAGACCCTCTTCTTCTTCACGTTTTTCTCTCTAGACACCCAAACTTGTGTCTTTTATATCTCCACGACCCAAAGGTATTTCTATCTAATTTTTGGACAGCACAAAGGTCTCTCAAATCTATGACTTTTTATAAAATTTTATAAAGAAACTCATCTTATATAGAGAGATATGATAGAGTCCTTGTCTAGGTCAAACACCTAGTCAAGGCTTATCCAAACATGGCAAGTTAAGGGATGCCCAACTCTTGAGCACCTCCTTCATATTTTCATGCATGGATTACCAGAAAAGGGTGCACAATGTATACCCTAAAATCCATGAAAATTTAAAAAAAAATTTGGATAAATTTGGTGCAAAATTGAAAGAGTTTTGGATTTCTAAAACTCTATCTCATAGAATTCGAAATCCAAACTTATTCCTTTTAGATTTGATCCAAACCACCTTCCATGTAAGAAAGAAGAGAGGAGACCTTTTGTGAATGTGGGAGAGATCTGGGAGAGGGCTTTTGTCACACAAAATAAGTGGAGATTGGCGTTGAATAAGAGAGAGGGCGTGGAGAAGGCTTATGTGGCGCAAGGTGGAATCTTAGTCTTACTAGGATTCTGTCTTATGACTTGTTTTAATTTGGTTTTCCAAATCAAATCAAATCAAAATTAGATCAACCCAATTAAAATAGGTCTTAACCCAATTAAGAACCTAATTTAATCAGATTAAATTAGATTTAAATCTGATTTAATTTTCTAATCAAATTAGAAATTAGATTGACCCAAGTCCTAGTTGAACTAGGACTAGTTTTTCCTTGCACTTGGCTTATCCAATAAACCAATTGGACTTGATCCAATCAAGCCCAAACTAAATCTAATTAAATTATATTTAATTAGACTTAATCTCAACCCATTGGCTTAATCAAATTAAGCCAATTAGCAATCGAATTGCTAATCGATCCTCCTGCAACACTTGCACTGGGTTAAATGTCAATCGTATTGATCATTTAACTCTAGAATGATTCTTAATCGTTGATCAACCATCCGATCGGATCATGAACTCTAATGTGTGTGACCTCATAGGTCCAAACCTAAGCCGGTAGCATAGGAACAAATTCCTATACCAATCGAAGTGACCATCTAGCAATGGTACCCGACGATCGGATAGGTCGAATGTGTAGAACAACATCCTTAGAACCCATGCAGATATAATTTTCATATAATTCATCCCCTTGACCAAAATGATCATAGGATACCCCAAAGTTCAACTGTCAACTCTGATCAGGTTGTCCACATTGTATTTCAAAATATCAAATCCATCTGATGGATTACCCTGGCCAAGGTTTTGCTAAATTGAAATACAGCGACTCATTCTTCTCCAACTCTTGGAGTGGTCAATCCCATCTCGATCATACTTTGACTTCACAAGTACTTGACTATGCCCAGAAGCCTTCCATCCCTGAATTAGAAATTCAGTTAGTCCAGTACCAAAGCACAGTGAGTTGCTTGCAAGTCACTGAGGCGATCTCAGGTCTAAGGGATACTTATACCTATATCCCATCAGAGACATTCTCGACAGCAGAATACTCTGTAGTTGGTCACATTCAATGACGATGTACCCTTATATCTCACCTGTATGCCATACCAGTGTCTCCACACTCTTTGGTAAAGAGGACAACCAACCCATATGGCCTACAGCGACCTATGCTCGATAGAAGCTGTCGTCCTTATTAACAGCCTATCATTTGGTCGTGAACAGTTTTAAGGACTAATCGATAAATCCTCTCTTTATCAAACTTAAATAGTCCTAAGGACTTCATCATAACAATGGAGTTCATTAGAAGATGAAAGCTTATGATGAAGATGCCAAATATATTTTATTTATTAACAAATCAATTACAATACTTGGTTGCTCAACCGTCAACAGCTTGACGATTGGCTTTTTGGGACATATTTTCCAACACTTTCAATCTCCTTCTGAGGATTTGCTCTAGAGATTGCAGCTTATATTTTAAATAAAGTACTAATTAAGTCTATTTTTAGCACTCCATATGAGATATGAAAAGAGAAGAGGCTCAGTCTTAAGCATCTTAAGATTTGGAGTTGCCTTGCTTATGTAAAAAGTGTTGATGGATATAAGCTTAGTGCTAGATCAAAAAAATATAATTTATACATCATCCTAAGGAGAGTATTAGATACTACTTCTACCAACCTACTTAACAAAATGTGTTTAGTAGGCATATCATATTTTTGAAAAAAGAGTTCATCCAAGAAGGGGATAGTAGGAGGACAGTTGAACTTGAGAAAGTTTAAGACCTACAGTCTATCCAGAAGCAATATATGAAGAGTTCATAAGTTGATCCTCAATCTGATGTATCCATTATTGAGGCACAGTCACAACACACACCTCCTCTCCAAAGGTCAAGTGCATAATGTACTACTTTGATATGGATTAATCATTAAGAATAACAACTCATCACACATCACTGAGAATGATGATTCCACGATCTATTTGGAAGCAGTCATAAGTAGTGACTCTAATAGATGGCTTGAAGTCATGAAATCTAAAATAGACTCCATATATGCCAACCAAGTTTGAACTTTGGTTGAAACACCTGAGGGTGTGATCCCAATAGGCTACAAATGGGTCTTCAAGAAGAAGATTGGAGCAGATGGCCAGGTAAAGACCTATAAGATCAGGCTAGTGGCAAAAGATTTTAAACAAAAGCAAGGTATTGACTATGAAAATTTTTTTTCATCCATAGCCATGCTCAAGTCTATTCGGATCATGCTTGCTATAGCTGCATACTATGACTATGAGATCTGGTAGATAGATGTCAAGACTATTTTTTTCGATGAAAATCTTGGGAAAGAAGTCTATATAACTCAGTAGAAAGATTTATCTCTAATGGGAGGATAAATTAAGTATACAAGCTAAAAAAATCTATTTATGGATTAAAACATACATCGAATAGTTAGAACACTTATTTTGATGAGATAGTCGAATCATTTAGCTTTATCAAAAATATAAATGAACTATGTATGTACAAGAAGACTAGTGAGAGTGCCATTATCTTCTTGATCTTATACATGGATGACATACTGCTCATTGGGAATGACATCCCTATATTACAATTGATCAAAATTTAGCCATTACAAAAGTTTTTCATGAAAGACTTGGGTGAAGCATCCTATATACTTGCTATAAAGATCTATAGAGATAGATCGAAAAGGATATCTAGCTTATCTCAGTCAAGATACATAGATCTTATGTTGAAGAGGTTCAACATAAAAAAAAAGTAAAAGAGGTTACTTACCCATGAGTCATGGCATACAACTCTCTAAGAAGATGTCTCCTAAGACACCTGAAGAGACTAATAGAATGAGTTCTATTCCTTATGCTTGGACTGGAAGATCGATTATGTATGCTATATTGTATACTAGGCATGATGTGGCTTATGACTTAGGCATTGTAAGCAGATTTCAAACAAATCCAGAAGAAGATTATTAGAAAGCTGTGAAAAATATTCTCAAATACTTAAAAAGGACTAGAGATGCCTTTCTCATATATGGTGGATCGAATTTGAAACTTGAAGGCTTTATAAATTTTTATTTTCAATTTGATCCGAATGATAACAAATTTATATCTGAATATGTATTCACCCTATATGGGAGTGCAGTAAATTGAAAGAGTTTCAAACAGCAAACTGTTGCTGACTCATCACTAAGGTCGAGTACATTGTTGCTAGTGAGGCTGCTAAGAAAGCCATCAGGATGAAAAAGTTCATCTCAAAGTTGGATATGGTTCCTGGAATTGATCAATCAGTGCATCTTTATTATGACAATACTAGGATAGTTGCTCAAGCTAAGGAATCGAGATCTCATCACAAATCCAAGCATATCCTAAGGTGGTTTCATCTCGTTCAGAAGATAGTCGAAAGATACGATGTGATTGTTGAGCAAGTTGACACCAAGAATAATATAATGGATCCATTTACTAAGATCTTGTCATTACAGCAGTTTGGTCGCCTCCTAGATTGTATAGGCATCAAGTATAGGGGCGATTGACTTTAGTGCAAGTGAGAGATTAATAGAATAATATCCTATAAGCTAATCGTATGTGTGATGCGATAGGATATTTTTTTATATTTTTATCTTCCAAACTCATGTAATTGATATTTATTATTAATAAAGTTAGATATTTTGATTCATTATATGCTACATCTTATGCTTGTTTAAGATTATAATGAACCCCATAGGTTAATATAATGATTTTAGGATCATGATGAGATCATGTCAGTGAGATCTAAATCTTTGATAGTCCTAATCTAAAATATTTTTAGTCGTTGGTTCATTAGTTGGAGATCAATGATATCGATAAGATTGGTACATCCTATGTATACTCGATGAAGAGGGTGGTTGATCTCATAACCATCTGTGTGGTGACACTAATACAAGAATATGGGTGCTCATAGCTAATAGCTCATCTGGGGTGTTGTATGACTGAAGGATTGAATTGTATGGTAACTTACCATTGAAAGATAATTTTGATATTTTTATCAAATTTCATCTCTTTTAGGTAGTCATGACATGTTGTTAGACATCATTCTTGATTTGTGGACTCACAAGAATTAAAAATTTTAATTCAAAAATTAATTAAAAAGAGTTCTGATTAATTGGTGCAATTGGACTGACCTAATCTAATTGGATTAGGGTTAGGTTAAGAGTTTGAGTCTACTGCTGGCTTGATTTGAAACCTAATGGGACACATACTTTGAGATTTGATCTTGGTCTAATCTAATCAAAGTTTAACATAAATTCTAGGGGTTAATTTGATATGCTAGCACATTGTGTTAACCCAAATTCTCAATTAGTTTAAGTTCGAAGTGTTTAAGTTAGACCTAACCAATAGCCTTGAATCTAATTAGATTAGGTTAAGTTCTTACCTTATCTTGAAAGACTTTCAACTGAGGAAGGACTCCTCCATGCTACCTTTGAAGTCCACACCCAAAATAAATAAGTGTCGATCCATTTATTGGCATCCAAGAGAAGGAAGAGTCCTTCTCTGCTAAGTTACTCAACAACTTGCCTTATCTTGATCTCCTCACATTTATTCCATGCCAATTTATTAAGGGACATGACATATGATGTCACTTGGGGTGTTGTGCGTAGAAGGAGAGTCCTTCTGCTCATTAAACACTAACTAATTCTCTTAAATGGTATTAATCACCGGTGAACACTAAGAGACACCTAGTGTAGGCATTGCTTGGAGACATCCTTTCATTCTCTATTTAAATGCGATGCCCCTTATGGTATAAGGGCTCAATTCTCTGGTGGTTAGGCATGGGATTAGTTAGGAAAAGACAAAAAAAACTTAGGAAAAAGACAAGAAAAAATAAGAGAGAAAAATAGCAAGAAAGGAAAGAGAGAAATGGAAAGCAAGGGGTTGCTTATCCTAGAATTTGAGTTTTTCAATTGTTGGAGTTCTAAATCTATTTTGAGTGGTAAGATATCTTGAGAAGAGATTCTTGGTGTGGTCCTAGTGGAGAATTTGAAGGCTATAGGTAGTGGTGCTAACTATTCCTTGAGAAAGAAGCTGATAGTATTCTTGGCAAGAAAGCCTGCAGCACTACTTCGATTGGAAAGGATCCTGATTAGTTCCGTGTGGATCACTGTTGGAGGGCTTCTACTTTGAAGTCTTGTAAAAATTCTTTGTTACCCGACTACCAACTTCAAGAATTATAACTTCTATCTCATTGCATGCTTGAGTTTTGGTTTGATTGGTGTCTATAAGATGATTCTAGGATTTGAGTTTTGATATGCTGGTTTTAATTGTTAAAATAAATTTTATGCATGTTAAAAATTTTTAAAATTCATATTCCACTGCATGATCAGAACCCAACACATTTAGGAGAAAAATATGACCTAATATGCAATTCTCATCATCTATATCATTAAAAAAAATGGCATCAAAGTATATAATAACTTTTAAAACTTTATGGCTAATATTATATGTTAGCTTATTAATCTTTTTGTTAGTTTATATATCTCACAATTTTTTTAACATCTAATTAATGTACTTGTTGCTGTTCGTTTTTGTTAAGGTCGGAAGATGGACGACTGGGCCTTGCACGGTGATGCTGGAGTACCTACAAAATAAGTTCAAACTGAAGGTTCTCGCTCTGATGAGGATTCTTCGATGCTCAAGTCAGATTTCAAAGAATAA
The DNA here is from genome assembly GCF_000442705.2 of Elaeis guineensis. Classification (NCBI taxonomy): domain Eukaryota; kingdom Viridiplantae; phylum Streptophyta; class Magnoliopsida; order Arecales; family Arecaceae; genus Elaeis; species Elaeis guineensis. Next base: position 54,327,701 of record NC_025994.2, read on the forward strand.
AGGGAGCAGCAATGGATTCTCTGAGAGAAAATTGCTTACCTGTTAGATGTGTGCCCTAGATGTCAGATTGGCTGACACATTTCTGTACAAATCTAAGGGCAAATTTATAATTTTGACTATAAATCAATAAATAGATTATTCTTCTATCACATTGTGTATATTGTGTCTGTGATACATCCTTTGAGTTAGTAGGAATATCAATTCATACTTTCAAAAGTTGAAAATTTAAGGCATGAATTTACATAACTCATAAACAACTCCTGACCATAGGATCATCACGAGGATGGTGATAGATCCGAAAGGTTGGTGTACGATCGCTTCCTTAAGGTAGATATGTTTTGAGTCTACGGTGTGGAGACACTGAAGTGAGAGTACAGGTATTCGTTAAGAACAAGAGTACGGAGTGTGACCACCTCGAGCAGTCATAAAGAAGTCTACCTTCTCATCGATGACTAGCTCGATGTTGTAGTTGTGTGTCTAGTTCTTTGACCTGAGGTGCATCAATAGTTCACCTTGAGTGTGTTATACTTTGACTACACCATAACTCGGTCTCCTAGTCATTTGAAACCCTGAGGTGTATGTTGGCTGTAGCATATTCATTGTAGGAACCAGATCGCACCACGATGGGATCTATCAACTTCGATAGATGAGAGGAGTAGTCCTATGATGATTGAAAGATCGAGTCCTTAAGCCCATGGTCATGCTAGAGTGAAATAATGGAAAAGAGTTTTTCATTGAGATTTCACATCAGACTCGGATCGATCGATTAATTCATATGACTGATGTTGGGTTTGACGAGTTCACCTTAACCCTAATTCAGTCGGGACTCATGATAGAGGAACTCAATCACACAGGTAGCTGCATCGAGAGGTTCATCTTTAGTTCTGATGGGTTACCACCACATACTGCTAGGTATCATTGATGGATTTTGAGAGCAATTTGAATGATATTGATGATCGATCATTCTAATTGTCTGAATCAGAAGAGTTCTGGTCTATCGAAAGGAGTTTCAATGATGTCGATGATGAGATCATGACATGTCTCATTACCATACGAAATTGACCCTAACTAGATCACACAAACAAGGGTTAGGGTCTGGATGTCATCAATTGGGCTAACCCAATTGATGTGGATAAGATCCAATTAGGTTCAAGGAAATCGTGCTAGCACACGATTGAGCCTAACTTTCTCTTCGTATAATCTTTTCTGTCTCTACTGAGCTAAATATGATTTGATTCATCCAGAGAACCTTGGAAAGATTTCTCTCAGTCTAAATGAAGCTTGTCCAGCTCAGAAAAGGCTTGTCTTAATTCATGAGATGAATTTAAGACAAGCACCTGCTAATTCCTGTCACCTGCCAATTTTATTTTAGGACATTTGTCAAAAGTTGACATATGGGTCTTAAATTGAAGGCCACTTGGCAAGAGCTTATTGGAGGATTTTTGTGGAGCCAAACCATATCAAATTGGGTGCCATAATCAGATTATGGTGCGAGCCCAATTAGATTAAGTGGGCACCCCAAGTGGATAAGGTTGGAGAGTCTTAATAAGATTGGACTCTTTGGTGCCAACCTCTCTTTGTCCTTATCCAGTGTTGGCGCCAACTTTGAGATAGAGGCTGGGGTTCTTATCTAATTTGATCAGATGACATCACTCCACCAATCAAAATTTTTTCAAAATTAATTGAAATTTTTTGATTGGTTGAGTGATGTGACACTGCGCAGCATATAGGATCTATATAAACCCTTCTGCACCTAGGGTTTTAGTAGGAAGTTGTTTTATGCACCAAACACAATAGCTGCCACCCCCTCCCTTCTTCTCCATGTCCTCCATACTCTCCTATCTCCCCTCTTCATGTCCAAGGAGTTGGACGTTCATTAGGTGCAAGGAAAAGGCATGGTGATGCCTGGAACAGGAAGGCTGCAGGACATCTTCGACAGGCTGTTGCTCCAACTTCAGAAGGAGTTCTGAAGTACTTCCAAATCAGATAGAGATCTAATTTTTGAAGCATAAATTTGTGAGAAGAAGATATTCTAGGTCTTACCTGAGTAGATATTGGTAGAGGCTAGACGCTTGCATGGCTACATCAGAACCTCGGGCTGTGCTGAGATCATCTATAGGGTAATCAGATTACCCTTGAGGTATGTCTATACTTCTCATACTTTTAGATTTAATTTTAGATTTTAAATATCAGATAATAAAATTAAATCTAATAAATATTAGATCTGAAATAGCATAGGATAAAATTTTTAAATTATTCCACCCCAGATTTGATGAAATCTGGAAGATCCTACAAAGAAAAAAGATGGTTTTTTCTTCAATTGGTATCAGAGCCAGGTTGATGGCTCAGTTTTAGATCTAATTTAGATCTAATTTTAATTTTAATTTATTTGATATTAAAAGATTTCAAATATCACATCAGATATGATAGAATTTAAAATTAAAATATTTAAAATTAAATCTAAGAAGATCTAACATGCATGAGATACATGACTAAACTAAGATTAGTTGAATCCATGAACAGTCTTAAGTTTTATGTTTTAATGAGATTAAAATATGAATTAAATCTAATATATTCTTTATTTTTTTGATGTTATAAGTTATAATCAGATCAAAAAATAGAAAATAAAATTTTAATTGATCTGTTGCATGCCTAGACTAGTTGTAGAATTGTTCTAGTAACTTATCTAGAATAGTTTTTATTTTGAATAGTTCAATTTAAATTCTATTTTTTAGATATTACATATGATGTATTAAATCTAAAAGCATGTTAATTAGATCAATTTTTGATACATGAGATGTATGCAAAGCATGTATTAGTTAGATCTTAAATTGTATATGAGATATATAAATTTAGATTTAACTAGTTTTGTAGTTAAATTTATATTTCTGATTAAGGTGTTCCTCATGGCCGTCCGATCATAAGAATGAAGTAGGGTTTTAAGATCCTTTCTTTCCATTCAATGGGGTGTTCTTATGACGTGTAGAGATGCTGCACGTTCATCCTTAATCAAAAATTAAAACTTACTTTTCTGCAAAATCCTAGATCTTGAAATCCTAGGATTTATTTTACATACTTTGTTTATGAACCCAAACTTAATTAATGAATTAAGTTTATAAAATCAATTTGGTCTAAAATTAAAAATTTTAAATCTAAGATATTTTCATAAAATTGGGTTCGGGCTTGGGTAGCTCAATTAGGTCTAGCGGTTGATCAAACCGAATCAAGAGTTGGTTAGGTGGGATCATGAAAGCTAATAATTGACTAACCTAATAGGATTAAGTCTAGGTCAAGGTCGAATCACATTTAGATGTGACTCAATCAAGTTAAGACCTAATTTGGCTCAATAGTTAGAGTCTGGATTGTAGGCTAACCCAATTGGTTCTGGTTCGATAATTTGGTGTCTAAGGTAAGTTGGGCAGATGCGACCGACTGGTTTTTTATTGGGAGCTACTCGACTCGAATGCATTCTTATCGAGTTAATGGCATATCCCTTCCACCGATCTCACTTACCTGCCCATATGTGTTGATCCAGTTTTGATTTGAGGTGGCTAACAATTCGAGCTGACCCATGCCACTTGGTTAGTCATAATTGTTATGACTGTATCAAGTCAAGTTTAATGAGACCTAAATCAAATCTTTCTAAAAAAATATTAAGTCTAGGTCTTCCACCATTGTGGATGTATGGGCCCTTCCTGGGGTTGATTGTTCTCGGCTGGTTACAGTGGCTTAGTTGCATCGAAAAGACACAACCATGTCCATTAGGCATTGGATGCTACAAAATAGAGGATGGATTGGGCTCAATATTTCAGGTACGGTGAGGGACCCAATCAGGAATCTAGTTCGTGCAAATGGTGGGTCTGACTTAACTAAGGATTGGAGCGATATTTTGGATACGGTGAGCTTCATGAATTAGAGATCAAGTTTTGGGTGCACCATGATTAGAGAATCATTGGACAAGAGTTATCCACTCATTGGTTGACCCATCACTAATAACTGTTAGGTGAGGTGATGAGCCAGTTGGTGAGACCACACCACCCACTAAAAATCACTGATCACAGAGATTTTCACATCTCTACCAAGAGAGTGTAGGGATTTGAGAAAATAGTGGGAGCCTAATTTGTTTAAAAATAAAATCCTTAAATAAATTGGTTAAGTCTGATTACAAAAACTAACTAAAAACTTTCGACTCTCTACAGGAAACATGTCTATCTCCAACCCCCTGACCAAAATACTACACACCCACAGATTGACTAGACCCAATTTCAAAGACTGATTGAGGAACTACAGAATTATTATGGGTTTTGAAAAATTGACTCATGTCTTGGACCAGGACCCACCTGCCATGCCAGCACGTCCGACTGCTGAACAGAGAGTGTCTTTGAAAAAGTGGACGGATGATGATAACAAAGCAAGGTACTATATGTTGGGTGCAATGTCTGATCACTTGCAGTGCCAGCATGAGAACATTTTGACTATCCACCAAATGTTAGCTCACCTGCAAGAGTTGTTTGGTGAACAGAGTCGCGCGGCCAAGTATCAAGTTTGTCAAAGATTTTTTAAGGCCAAGATGCGTAATGGACAGTCAGTCCAAGATCATTGTTTGACAATGATCAAGGATCTTGAAGAGCTTGAGAAGCTCGGTATCATCTTAGATAAGAATTTTCAAATTGATGTGATCCTTCAGTCCTTGTCTGATGCATATGGTCAGTTTATCATGAACTTTCATATGCATAAGATGCAGTGTACCTTGGCCGAGTTAATGAACATGCTGGTTATGGCTGAACTTTCTATGAAGGATTCAAAAGACTCAGTTCTTACTGCGGAGCGGACTTTTTTCAAGAGAAAGTCTTTTGAAAAGAAAAAAAAAATCTGCGAAGAAGCAGAAGGTGGATGGCAAGAAGAAGAAGATAGAACCGAAGAAGAAGGCTGCTGATAAGAGAAAATATTTTCACTGCCAATCAGACAGCCATTGGAAGTGGAACTGTCCTCAGTACCTGGCCACCATAAAGAGCAAGAAGGATGGTCCTTTTGGAGATATGCTCATTTTAGAATCTAACCTTACGGTTTCTTCTACATCCAATTGGGTGCTTGACTCTAGTTCTAGTGCTCATTTGTGCACTTCTATACAGGATCTTGAGGAGAGCAGGAGGCTGAGGGATGGGAAGATGATCCTATGCATCACAAATGGAGCAAGAGTTACTGCTGTGGCCGTGGAAACCTATCCTCTGTGATTATCGTTAGGATTAGATTTAGTTTTAAGAGACTGTTATTATGTGCCTGCAGCAAGCAGGAATTTGATTTCTGTTTCATGTTTAGCACAAGAAGGCTATGTGATTAGCTTTCATAAGGACCATTGTAATATTTTTTATAAAAATAATAAAGTTGCAAATGGTTTTATCATTAATGGTCTCTATCAGTTACATGTTGATGTATCTGTATTTAATATCGAGCAAAATATGAATGTCATAGGAATTAAAAGGCCTAGAGATAGTCTAAATAATAAGTATCTGTGGCATCTAAGGCTAGGTCATATAGCGGAAGACAGGGTTAACAAATTGGAGAAATTTGGGCTATTGAGTCTGTTGACTTTCGAGTCATATCCAGTCTGTGAATCATGCCTTCAAGGCAAAATGACCAAGCTTCCTTTTGTGGGACATGGGGAAAGGGCCACAGACCTACTTGTCCTACACACCATATGAGATATGGCATGATAAGAAGCCAAGTCTGAATCATCTCAGAATTTGAGGTTGTCCGGCTAATGTCAAGAGACAGCAGGCGGACAAGTTAGAGTTCAGGTCTTTTAGAGCTCGATTCATAGGATATCTTAAAGAGTCATTAGGATACTATTTTTATATTCTGGAAGATCACAATGTGAATGTGAGTCGAAATGCTATTTTTCTTGAAAAATAGTTTATTCAAGATGGTGGCATCGGAAGAATAATTAAGCTCAAGGAGAATGTCTCCCAAGAGCAACAAGCTAAACAACCTGAGAAATCCAATCAATCAGAACCAATCTTAACACAACCTCGTCCACCTTGTATATCGACTAGGGTTTTCCATCCTCTTGAAAGGTACTTAGGTACCATACAAGAGGATGTAGAGGAAATATTCCTCATGGAAAATGGAGTTCATGGTGATGATCCCAAGACCTATGATGAGGCGATATCAGATATCGACTCCGAGAAATGGATAGAGGCAATGAGATCAGAAATTGACTCGATGCACTCAAACCAAGTCTGGACCTTAGTAGATCCACCTAAAGGTATTGTACCTATTAGGTGTAAATGGATCTTCAAGAGAAAGATAGGTGCAGATGAAAATGTAGAGACATTCAAGGCTAGACTCGTAGCGAAAGGTTATAGTTAGCGGGAAGACATTGACTATTAGGATACCTTCTCGTCCGTAGCCATGCTAAAATCCATTCGCATATTGCTTGCTGTTGCAGCCTATTTCAATTATGAAATATGGCAGATGGACGTGAAAATGGTGTTCTTAAATGGATATCTTAAGGAAGATATCTATATGGAGCAGTCGCTTGATTTCACATCCAGTGATGATGATCACAGGATCTGCAAGCTGCAAAGGTCCATTTATGGACTTAAGCAAGCATCTCGGAGTTGGAATACTTGTTTCAATGATGTGATCAAAATGTTTGGTTTCATCAAGAACGAGGAGGAACTATATGTGTTCAAAAAGATCAGTGGGAGCGCAGTTGTCTTCCTCATATTGTATGTAGATGACATCCTCCTAATTGGAAATGACATTCCCATATTGACCTCAGTCAAAGTGTGGTTGTCTAAGGAGTTCTCTATGAAAGATCTAGGAGAGGCATCCTTTATACTGGGTATTAAGGTCTATAGAGATAGACCAAATAAGATGCTGGAACTTTCACAGAAGATGTATATAGAGGAGGTGCTAAAAAGGTTTAGCATGAAAAACTCCAAAAGAGGTTTAGTACCTTTTAGACATGGCATTCATCTCTCCAAGAAGATGTGCCCTAGCACACCTGAGAAGATTGAACGCATGAGCAAAATCCCTTATGCTTCGGCAATAGGGAGCCTCATGTATGCCATGCTATGTACACGACATGATATAGCCCATGCTGTGAGTGTCACAAGTAGATATCAGTCGAATCCAAGCGAAGAGCACTGGATTTCTGTGAAATGTATCCTTAAGTACTTGAGAAGGACTAAGGATATGTTTCTAATCTTTGGGAATGGAGAACTCCAGATTCAGGGATATATAGAGTCAGACTTTATGTCTGATATAGATGATCGAAAGTCGACATCTGGGAGTCTGTTCATTCGCAATGGTGGTGCAGTTAGCTGGAAGAGTTTCAAGCAGACGGTGATTGCTGATTCCACCATAGAGGTAGAGTATATTGCTGCATCGGAAGCTGCGAAGGAGGCATTCTGGTACAAGAAGTTTGCCGCAGAGCTTGGAGTGATATCATCGGATGCCATACCTCTTTACTGTGACAATAATGGCGCCATAGCCCTAGCTAAGGAGCCAAGGTCTGACCAGAAGTCCAAGCACATCGAGCAGCGATTCCATTTGATCCGTGATTACCTCGAAAAGGGTTATGTCGAGGTTGTTGAGAATAGTATCCCAAAGCCAATCGTCAGCATGTTGACGGTTGTGCTCTTTCTTGTATTAGTATATGAATTATAAATAAATAAAAATTATTTTGATATTTTTTCATCATAAATTATTTCATCTTCTAATGAACTCCTGTGTTATGGTAAAGTCCTTAGGACTATTTAGACTCGACAAAGGAGGATTTGTCATTTAGTCCTTAAACCTGTTCGTGACAAAATGATACGTTGTTACCAAGGACAACAACATTTATCAAGCATAGGTCGTTGTGTGCCATATGGGTTGGTGGTCCTCTTAACCAAGGAGTGTGGAGACACTGGTATGGCATACAGGTGAGATGTAAGGGTACATCTGCACTGAACATGACCGACTCCGGAGTATTTTTTACTGTCAAGATTTTCTCTGATGGGATATGGGTATAACTGTCCCTCTGATCTGAGACCGCTACTGTGACTTGTAAGCAAGTCACTACACTTAGGCACTGGACTATATGAATTTCTAATTCAGTGATGGAAGGCTGCTGGGTGTAGTCAAGTACTTGACTTGTCGGTGCATGTGTCAAGATGGGATTGACCACTCTAGTTCAGGAGCTATGTACAGTCGTGTTTCAATTTAGCAAAACTTTGGCCAGGATAGTCCTAGTGAGGAGTCACAGGACTGTTTGAGTTGAGCACGATTCGGATGATCTGATCAGGGTTGACAGTTTAACCCTGAGTCGTCCTATACACAAGGGTCAAAAGGAATAAATTATACGGTAATCATATTCGCATAGGTTCTGAATGTTACGATTGTGACTATTTGACCTATCTAGATGTCGGGTACCATTGCTAGATGGTTACTTTGATTAGTACAGGAATTGGTTCCTGTGCTACCGGCTTAGGTTCGAAGCTGTGGGGTCACACACATTAGATGTTCCTATCTGATCTAATGGCTGGTGAAGAGTCTCACTGGATTGGGACTCTTCAACCAAGAGTCCTAATGCTCAGAGACTCTATGATTGAGAATCAGAATTCTCTGATCATGAGTTCCACACATTTTGGATACCGGGGTTAAGAGTCCTACTGGTTTGGGACACTTCGATCAGGTTTTCATATTGATGGACTCTGATGCCCGATTGCCCATCAGATTTGGACTCAGTATTTATGAGAGGTTTAATTAACAATTTGATCACTAATTAACTCAATTTGATTGAGTAATTATTTTTAGATCAAGTCCAATTGAATTGGATTCAGTTGGGTTTGACCCGATTAGGTTAAGAGTTGACCTAATCGCTGAGGTGGTTTGGTCCCTGATTTGATCAGGGGTTGGGCTTAGTCAATTTTTGATTTGATTAAGATTTTATTGAGCCTAATTAAGCCTAATTGTGTTGGATTTAATTTAGTCTAATTGTGCCTAACCTATTTTAATAAGGTTGGTTCAATTAGATTTGAAACCACCTTGACTTATCTCCCTGCACCACCTCACTCACCTGCGCCTATTTGAATTCACGAGAAATAAGTTCTCATGAATTTTCTTCCATGCAGAAGCCTTCCCACGCCCCACCTATGTGCACCATCTGAGTGGATAATGATAAGGTTGGTTGGCCATTCAAATTCAAAGGATGTTTGAATTTGAATGGGCAACAAATCCCATGTGCCACCCCTTTCTTTTGTGCGCCACTTATTCTACACTAGAAAAGATTTCTTGTGAAAACTCTCCATGCACAAAGAAGCCCATGCCCCTCTCTTCTCACGCCAAGAGTGGATAAAGATTGGTTGGTTGGCATTTGAATTCAAATTCGATTTGAATTCAAGTGAGCAACCACCTAGCTTTATCCTCTCATGCTGTAAAAATGCTGTAAAGACGCGTCTTGCACTATTTTAAAAGAAATGAGAAGGTGGGGTGTGCGATATCTGATCCTAGTGAGATAAGGTGGCATGAAAAGAGACTTCTACATGAGAAAAGAAAAGAAAAGAAGAGAAAAGAAAAGAGAGAGTGGGCACAAGTTTCTTCTGTGAGTACCCTAGGCAAGTGAAAAGGTGAGCTACGAGTGTCGTGAGCCCACCAAATTTTAGGAAGAGCTTCATCAACCTCTCAAATATATCTGTTGATGATTTAGAGTATCTGAAGAGTCGACAGATCAAGATCGAAGGAGTTCGATCAGCATCAGCCATCGAAAAGATTCTGCAACGAACTAGCATTCGTGAGGAGCCGATCAGACCGAGAGCTTCGTGTGGATGATCCACAGAGGCCAGACACACTGTGTGGCTATATTACAATGATCAGACCATCCCGATGGTGATCAGACTGCAACGATCGACTATCTGCATGAAGGTAATGTGTTCTGAACACATAACAGTAAAATATTTACTGTAGAAGTTTAAATTTTAAAATTTAAATGCATGCTATATATATCATATTTAGATCCTTATGTAGGATTAATACATATTAATTAATTAGATTAATTAATAATTTCTACTATAAAATTATAATTTTGAAAAAGTTTTAAAATTATCGTTTTACCCCTGCGCTGAAATTCACTTCAAATGGTATTCTAAAATATGATATACATTTGCATGCATAGATTAAGTAGTAATCTAAAAGTTTAAATTTAAAATTTAAATTTAAAATTTGAAATCCAAAATTTAAAATTTGAATTTTAAAATTTAAAATTCAAAATTTAAAAATTTAAAATTTGAAATTTAAAATTTGAAATTTATTTAAAATTTGAAATTTGAAATTTAAAATTTAAAATTCAAAATTTAAAATTCAAAAATTTGAAATTTAAAATTTAAAATTTATTTGAAATTTAAAATTTAAAATTTAAAATTTAAAATTTAAATTTTGAAATTGGAATATTTAGATATACTTGATCCAAGTAGCAAGTAGTCTAATTGGGTTGGTTGCCATGGTCGTCCGGTCATAGAAGAAAAGTAGGATTTAAAGGCCCTCTCCTCCCATTCGATGAGGTTCTCCTATGGTGGTAGGGGTGCCGATTGTTGGGAATAGTGTCCCAAAGTTAATCATCAGCCTGTTGATGGTTGTGCTCATTTTTGTATTTGTACATGAATTATGAATTAATAAAAATTATTTTGATATTTTTCATCATAAAATGTTTCATCTTCTAATGAACTCCTATGTTGTGGTGAAGTCCTTAGGACTATTTAGACTCGACAAAAGAGGATTTGTCATTTAGTCCTTAAATCTATTCATGACCAAATGATACGTTGTTACCAAGGATGACAACGTTTATCAAGCATAGGTCGTTGTGTACCATATAGGTTGGTTGTCCTCTTAACCAATGAGTGTGGAGACACTGGTATGGCATACAGGTGAGATGTAAGGGTACATCTGCGCTAAACATGACCGACTCCGGAGCTATTTCTGCTGTCAAGATTTGCTCCAATGAAATATGGGTATAAATATCCCTCCGACTTGAGACCGCCACGATGACTTGCAAGTAACTCACTGCACTTAGGCACTGGACTACCTGAATTTTTAATTCAGTGACGGAAGGCTGCTGGTTGTAGTTAAGTACTTGACTTGTCAGTGCGTGCGTCAAGATGGGATTGACCACTCCAGTTTAGGAGCTGTGTACAGTCGTGTTTCAATTTAGCAAAATCTTGGCCAGGGTAGTCCTTGTGAGGAGTCACAGGACTGTTTGAGTTGAGCACGATTCGGATGATCTGATCAGGGTTGACAGTTTAACCCTGAGTCATCCTAAACACAGAGGTCAAAAGGATGAATTATACAGTAACCATATTCACGTAGGTTCTGAGTGTGGTGATTGCGATCTTTCGACCTATCCGATCATCGGGTACTGTTGCTGATGGTCACTTTGATTAGTACAGGAATTGGTTCCTATGCTACCGGCTTAGGTTCGAACCTGCAGGGTCACACAAATTAGAGGTTCTCATCTGATCTGATGGCTGATATATAATCCTACATGTTTGGGACTCACTGATCGAGAATCAAGATTCTCTGATCATGAGTTCCACACATTATGGGTACCGGGGTCCAGAGTCCCATTGGTTGAGATTTTTCGATCAGGTTTACATATCGATTAATTCTGATGTCTGATTGTCCATCGAATTTGGACTCAATATTTATGAGAGGTTTAATTAGTGATTTGATCACTAATTAACTCAATTTTATTGAGTAATTATTTTTGGATCAAGTCCAATTTAATTGGATTCAGTTGGGTTTGATCCGATTAGGTTAAGAGTTGACCTAATCGTCGAGATGGTTTGGTCCCTGATTTGATCAGGGGTTGGGCTTAGTCAATTCCTGATTTGATTAGGATTTTATTGAGCCTAATTAAGCCTAATTAAGTTGGGTTTAAATTAGTCTAATTGGACCTAACTTATTTGGTTCAATTAGGTTGGTTTAAATAATTAAACCACCTTGACCCAATCTCCATGCGCCACCTCACTTCCATTGCACCCATTTGGATTCATGAGAAGGAACTTCTCATGAATTTTTTCCTCACGCCAAGCCCTCTCCATGCTCCACTTTAATGTGCCAAATGGATGGATGAGGATGATTGGTTGGCCATTCAAATTTAAAATAAAGTTTGAATTTGAATGGGCAATCAATCTTTGCACCTTATCTCTTTTTTTATGCCCTATTTATTACATGAGAAAAGGTTTCTCATGAAATTACTCCATGCACAATTTAAGCCACACCTCACATCTTTAATGAATAAGGGATGAGTTGGTGTCCATTTGAATTCAAAATTTGATTTGAATTCAAATGTGCAATTACTCATCTTTATCCTTTCTTTTGGATAAGATGTTTGATGTTGTTATAAAAGGAGGAGAAGAGTGGGGCGTGCAAGAAGAAGAAGTTTTTTGGAGAAAAATTCTGGGGTGTGAGAAGTCTTGTGTGTGAGAAGGAAGTCCATATCCTTCCAAGAGAAAAAAAAAAAAAAGAAAAGTGGGTGCAAGGTTTTCGGTGAGTTTCCTAGAGTTTTAGCCTGGGGTTCGAAAAGTGAGAAAGTGAGCTACGAGTGTTGTGAGCCCATAAAATCTTAGGAAGATCTTCAACATCCTCTCAAGCATGTCTGTTGATGATCCTAAGTATCTAAAGAATCAACAGACATCGATCGAAGGAGTTCGATCAGCATCCACCGTCAAAAGGGCTCTACAACGAGCTAGCACTCGTGAGGAGTCAATCAGACCAGAAGCTTCGTGTGGATGATCCACAGAGGTCAGACATGCTGTGTGGTTGTGTCGTAACGATCAGACTCTCCCGACGATGATCAGATTGCGGTGATCTACTATCCGCACAAAGGTATTGTGTTCTGAACACATTACAATAAAGTGTTTACTGTTCGAATTTGAATTTCAAATTTAAATGAATGCATGCTATATATCATATTTAGATCCTAGTGTAGGGTAAATTTATGTTAATTAATTAGATTAATTAATATCTTTCCACTGTAAAATCATAATTTTGAAAAAATTTTAAAATTATCATTTTACCCCTACACTGAATTCTCCAAACAAATGGTATTAGAGCGGGTACTTAGATATGATATATATATTTGCATGCGTAGATTAAGTTATAATCTAAAAGTTTAAATTTGAAATTTGAAATTCAAAATTTAAAATTTGAAATTTAAAATTCAAAATTCAAAAATTTAAAATTCAAAATTTGAAATTTGAAATTTGGGTGAAATTTCAAATTTGAAATTCAAAATTTAAAATTCAAATTTTGAAATTCAAAAATTTAAAATTTGAAATTTATTTAAAATTCAAAATTTAAAATTTAAAATTTGAAATTTAAATTTTAAAATTGGTATATTTAGATATACTTGATCCAAGTAGCAAGTAATCGAATTGGGTTGGTTGCCATGGCCGTCCGGTCATAGAAGAAAAGTAGGGTTTAAAGGCCCTCTCCTCTCATTCGATGGGGTCTCCTATAACAGTAGGGGTGCCGCTATAATTATATCCCATGCAGATGAAGCAGCGAAAGGAATTAATTATAAAGATTCGATTGTGAAATTTATCATGAATGTGTTAGATTAGATCTAAAGAAATATTCATAATTTATTTTGATTAAGTTATTTTCTGTTATGTAATTAGCAATAGGATTGCTATTTATGAAATATGCTGATTTATTTGTAAAATGAGTCAACATATTTGGTGAACAGAAAATAAAATCTTTCAAATTTGAAAATTATTTTCAAAATGCCAAACCCTGACCCATCAGCCCAAATACTTAATTAAAAGAATTAAGTGTTGTCTAGTAGGTCTAGAATTGTGAATTAAGACCTAAGATAATTGCATAAATTTATGGGTCAATGGGTTAGATGGATTAGGTCCATAATTGGATTAGACCTAAGGTTAGCTTAAAGAAATGAACTAAATTAGAGTAATTGATCAAATTTAATCAAAAGTTGAATTAGATTAGGTCAAGGATACTCTAGACTCAACTCCAATAGTTGTAGTTGAATGGGTCCATGTCTTTAACTAGACCAAGATGGACTTAATTCATGACTACGCGGTGGAACCCTATTTAATAAGTTGATCAAATTAAAACTAATGAACCGGTTGGTGTCTAAGGTAAGTTTGGCATTTTGAACAGTGGTTTTTAAGCGGGTGCTACTCGCAGTGATTCGATCTCTGACGAGTTAATGGCTTATCCCCACCACTGATCTCACTTACCTGGCCAACCTGGTGAATTAGGTTTTGATTAGATCACTTGGTGATTAGGGCTCACCCATGTTATTAGGTAAATCAGTTTGACTGATTTAGGTGCTCCTAATGCCAGCTTTAATTAAATTCTTTTTTAATCTGACTTGGTGAAGTCAGTGGGAGGATTGAAATTGGCTGGATATTTTCTTCTCATCTATCCTTTAATAAATTCTTCAAAAATTATTAGGTCCCTAAAAATGATTAAGTTATATTGATAACTAAGTCATAGCCTCCCATTAAGTGAGTGATAATGAGTCCTTTAGTTTAATAATCATTGGAGGCCCAAAGGCCTGGTGCTTATTGACTAATAGAATTATCATTCATAATATGATAATTTGGTTTGAGTCTTTCTGATGGTGGTCAGATTGGCCGGCCAAAGTCGGTCCGATCATTTATTGGTCCGATTCATCAAATCAAATCATGTTAATGATTGGACCTGACCAGATCTTTTTAGTGGAGGCCAAAGCCTACTGATTAGGTTCTGGGGCAAAATCAATTACTAGAAGTTGTTTAGAGAAACAACTGGTTATGAACCTACCCATAGATGCACATGGGTTGACCAACCAAAGTTGGGCTCGTGTGTAGTCTGTGTAGATTCTAGTACCCACTAAGGAATTAAAGTAATTCCTCGAATTGGAGGTTGAGGCTACCAGTTCGTAAAAATACTGGGAGAAACTTTAGACTAAAGTCCAAGTCTTTAGTATTTATAATTTATGTACTAATAGAGGTCTGATTTTTTTTTATGCAGCTATGGCCACTACCCTATCCCTCCGGTCATTATTAGATAATGACAAGCTCATGGGACTTAATTTTGATAGCTGATATTAAAAATTAAAAATCATCCTTGAGCATGAGCGATAACGGATCCGGCACTTGAGGAGCCAGCCCCGAATGTTAGAGGAACGGTCCTAGACACTTATCAGAAGTGGCTCAACGATCGCACCACTATTCGGTGCATTATGCTGGCAATAATGAATGATGAGTTCAGTCGCAGGTTTGAGAATGCCCAGCCACAGGAGATGCTTCAAATGTTGAATGACTCCTTTGGCACGCCTGACGACGTTGAAAGGCACAAAACTAGTTGTGCCATTTTCAATGCTCGGATGAGAGATGGAGCCTCAGTCACTGATCATGTACTGTACATGATCGAAATGATTGAGCGCCTAACTAAACTGAGCTTTCCCCTGCATGAGCATCTCGGTAAGGATGCGATCCTTAATTCATTGCCCAAGTCCTTCCTCCCCTTCCTTACTCATTTTCAGATGACAAAGCCTGTAGTGAACTACCACGGTTTGTTGGGGTTGCTGCAGAACTTTGAGAAGGATCACCAGCTCCATAAGGAGTCAGTAAATATTGTGGGAGGGTCTTCTTCTGGTTGTCGACCCTTAAAGAAAGGGAAGAAGAAGAACAAGAAGAAGAAGAATAAGAAGGTGCAACTACATGTTGGGACGTCTGCACAGGGTCAGACCAAGAAGTGCAAGCCCGACCAGAGCCAGGCGAAGTGCTTCTTTTGCAAGAAGCAGGGGCACTGAAAGAGGAACTGTCCTCTATATATTGCTTCCCTGGACCCGAACAGGCCGAAGAAGAAGCAAGGTACTTATATGATAACACCTTGCAACTTTTTCATTTGTGATACTACTGCCTAGGTATTGGATACCAGAAGCCCTTATCATATTTGTAATTCGATGCAGGGTCTGCAGGTCAGTAGGAGATTTGATGAAGGCGAGAGATTCCTGAACGTTGGAGATGGAAGCAAAGTTCCAGTTTTAGCATTAGGAATCATGAATCTTGTAATCAATTCTCGAAACATAATTCTGAGTGAATGTCACTATTGTCCAAGCTTTTTATTAAATATTATTTCTGTAGGCCTTTTGGCCATGAATGGTTATCAATTTTTAATAAAAGAAAATATTTGTAATATCATTTTGAATGGTGTTACAATGTTTGTTGGACAACTTAATAATAGAATTTACTTTCTATCACAACCTGTTAATGTGGTTCAAACCTTCGGTAAACATCCTAGAATAGATAATGTGTCAGAAGTCTACTTTGGCACTGTAGGCTAGGTCATATCAATAAGAACAGGATAAACAGGTTGGCTCAAGAAGGAATTCTTGAAGTAGGTGATTGTGAATCACTTCCAACCTGTGAGTCCTGTTTTCTTGTTAAAATGACCAAATCATCTTTTACTGGAAAAGATGAGCAAGCCAGTGAACTCTTGGGTTTGGTACATTCTGATGTATGTGGACCCATGAGCTCAAGTGCAAGAGGTGGATATTTCTACTTCATAACCTTCACAGACGACCTATCGAGGTATGGGTATGTCTATTTAATGAAGCATAAATCGGAGTCGTTTGAAATGTTCAAACTATTTCGAAATGAGATAGAAAAATAAATTGGAAAGTGTATTAAAACTCTTCGATCTGATCGAGGAGGTGAATATCTTTCCAATGATTTTCTGACTTATCTTGGGGAGAATGAGATTCTCTCTCAGTGGATTCCTCCTGGAACACCACAACATAATGGTGTATCTGAAAGGAAGATCGGACCTTGTTGGATATGGTTTGATCCATGATGGGGTTTGCTGGTCTACCGATCTCCCTCTGGGGATATGCGCTCGAATCAGCTTGTTATCTTCTAAATAGAGTTCTGAGTATGTCTGTAACCAAAACACCATATGAGATATGGATAGGACGTAAGCCAGTACTCTCGCACCTTAGGATTTGGAGGTGTCCGACTTATGTTAAATGTTTAATTACGGACAAGCTTGGACCTAGGTCTGACAAGTGTAATTTTGTAGGGTACCCAAAAGAGACCAAAGGGTATTACTTCTACCTAGCTGATGAGCAAAAAGTGTTTGTCAGCCTTAAGGCAATCTTTTTGCAAAAGAAGTTCCTTGGTGAAGGGACTGTTGCCTCTAAGGTCGAACTTGACGAAGTTCGATAGGTGGAAAAACTGACACAAGTTGCTGAACCTGAACCGGATTTGGTTAGATCAGATCCGGAGCCCATTGTTCAAGCACCCTTAAGGCGATCTGGTAGAGTACCACGTCAACCGGATAGATACTATGATTTTTTGATCTGGGACGGCGATCCTATCAAACTTGATGAAAACGATGAGCATCCGATCACCTACATGGATGCAATGCAGAGACCCGACTCTGAGAAATGGCTGGAGGCCATGAAATTCAAAATGAAATCCATGAAGGTCAACGATGTGTGGACATTGGTTGACCCACCCGAAGGAGTAAAACCCATAGGGTGTAAGTGGGTCTTCAGAGGAAGAGAGACGTAGACGGAAATATGGAAACCTATAAAGCCATCTGGTTGCCAAGGGATATCATCAACGTTATAGTATAGACTATGATGAGATGTTTTCTCCTGTGATAATGCTCAAATCCATTCGGATTATGCTTGCGATAGCTGCCCATCTGGACTATGAAATCTGACAGATGGATGTGAAGACAGCTTTTCTAAATGGAGAGCTGGATGAAGAGGTGTATATGATACAACCTAAAGGATTCACATCCACAGATGAGTCTAAGGTGTGCAGGCTATAGAGGTCCATTTATGGACTTAAGCAGGCATCACGGAGTTGGAACATACGTTTTGATAAGACGATCAAGACGTATGGCTTCGTTAAGAATGGAGAAGAGCCATGCATTTATAAGTGGGCTAATGGTCCAGTAGTAGTATTTCTTGTATTATATGTGGATGACATTCTCTTAATTGGGAATGATGTCCCTGCATTACAGGGAATAAAAATTTGACTGTCATCACAGTTCTCCATGAAGGATCTGGGAGAAGCTTCCTACATCCTAGGGATGAGGATCTATAGGGATAGATCTAAAAGGTTGCTTGATTTATCTCAGTCCACATACATTGATACTATGCTGAAGAGGTTCAACATGGAGAATTTCAAGAAAGGCTATCTTTCGATAGGCCATGAAATTTCTCTCTCGAAGAGGGATTGTCCGACAACACCTCAAGAGAGAGAGCGTATGGGTAGGATTCTATATGCTTCGACAGTGGGATCTATCATGTATGCCATGACATGTACACAACCAGATGTGGCATACTCACTAGGGGTAGTGAGCAGATACCAATCTGATCCAGGGGAGAATCACTGGAAGGTTGTTAAAACCATCATGAAATATTTAAGAAATACTAAGGACCAGTGGCTTATTTATGGTGAATCAGACTTGAGACTTAGAAGGTTTACAGACTCTAATTTTCAGTCTGATCATGATGACAGCAAAAGTGTGTCGGGATTTATTTTTACCCTTAATGGTGGGGCTATCTACTGAAAAAATTTCAAGCAGCACACAGTGGCTGATTCAGTTTGCGAGGCAGAGTATGTCGCTGCATCAGATACTGCCAAAGAAGTGGTGTGGCTGAGAAAATTCATAACCGAGCTCGGAGTAGCACCCTCCCTTGTTGGTCCAGTTCTGCTCTACTGTGACAGCTCTGGAGCCATTGCTCAGGCGAAGAAACCAAAGGCACACCAGCAGACGAAGCATATTCTGTGCCGCTACCATCTCATCCAAAAAATTATGGATCGAGGTGACGTCGATCATCAGAAGATCGACAGGAAGGAGAACCTGGCTGACCCATTCACTAAAGCCATTGCGGTGAAGGAGTTCGACAACTACAAGTCGAAGATGGGTATTAGATACTGCACCGATTGGCTTTAGGCCAAGTGGAAGATTGTTGGGAATAGTGTCCCAAAGTCAATCATCAGCCTGTTGATGGTTGTGCTCATTTTTGTATTTATACATGAATTATGAATTAATAAAAATTATTTTGGTATTTTTCATCACAAAATGTTTCATCTTCTAATGAACTCCTATGTTGTGGTGAAGTCCTTAGGACTATTTAGACTCGACAAAGGAGGATTTGTCATTTAGTCCTTAAATCTGTTCGTGACCAAATGATACGTTGTTACCAAGGACGACAATGTTTATCAAGCATAGGTCATTGTATGCCATATAGGTTGGTTGTCCTCTTAACCAATGAGTGTGGAGACACTGGTATGGCATATAGATGAGATGTAAGGATACATCTACACTGAACGTGACCGACTCCAGAGCTATTTCTACTGTCAAGATTTACTCCGATGGAATATGGGTATAAATATCCCTCTGACCTGAGACCGCCACGGTGACTTGCAAGTAACTCACTGCACTTAGGCACTGGACTCCCTGAATTTTTAATTCAGTGACGGAAGGCTGCTAGGTGTAGTCAAGTACTTAACTTGTCGGTGCATGTGTTAAGATGGGATTGACCACTCCAGTTTAGGAGCTATGTACAGTCATATTTCAATTTAGCAAAACCTTGGCCAGGGTAGTCCTTGTGAGGAGTCACAGGACTGTTTGAGTTGAGCACGATTCGGATGATCTGATCAGGGTTGACAGTTTAACCCTGAGTCATCCTAAACAAAGAAGTCAAAAGGATGAATTATATAGTAACCATATTCACGTAGGTTTTGAGTGTTGCGATTGCGACCTTTCGACCTATCCGATCATCGGATATCATTGCTAGATGGTCATTTCGATTAGTACAGGAATTGGTTCCTGTGCTACCAGTTTAGGTTCGAACCTGTCGGGTCACACACATTAGAGGTTCTTATCTGATCTGATGGCTGATGTAGAATCTTACATGTTTGGGACTCAGTGATCGAGAATCAGGATTCTCTGATCATGAGTTCCACACATTATGCGTATCGGGATCCAGAGTCCCACTGGTTGTGATTTTTCGATCAGGTTTACATATCGATGAATTCTGATGCCTGATTGCCCATCGGATTTAGACTCAGTATTTATGAGAGGTTTAATTAGTGATTTGATCACTAATTAACTCAATTTGATTGAGTAATTATTTTTGGATCAAGTCCAATTGAATTGGATTCAGTTGGGTTTGACCCGATTAGGTTAAGAGTTGACCAAATCGTCGAGATGGTTTGGTCCCTGATTTGATCAGGGGTTGGGCTTAGTCAATTCCTGATTTGATTATGATTTTATTGAGCATAATTAAACCTAATTAAGTTGGATTTAAATTAGTCTAATTGGACCTAACTTATTTGGTTCAATTAAGTTGGTTTAAATAATTAAATCACTTTGACCCAATCTCCATGCGCCACCTCACTTCCATTGCACCCATTTGGATTCATGAGAAGGAACTTCTCATGAATTTTTTTCTCATGCCAAGCCCTCTCCATGCCCCACTTTAATGTGCCAAATGGATGGATAAGGATGATTGGTTGGCCATTCAAATTCAAAATAAAGTTTGAATTTGAATGGGCAATCAATCTTTGCACCTTATCCCTTTTCTTACGCCCTATTTATTACATGAGAAAAGGTTTCTCATGAAATCACTCCATGCATAATTTAAGCCATGCCTCATGCCTTTTAGTGGATAAGGGATGAGTTGATGTCCATTTGAATTTAAAATTTGATTTGAATTCAAATGTGCAATTACTCATCTTTATCCTTTCTTTTGGATAAGACGTTTGACGTTGTTATAAAAGGAGGAGAAGAGTGAGGCGTGCAAGAAGAAGAAGTTTTTTGGAGAAAAATTTTGGGGCGTGAGATGTCTTGTGTGTGAGAAGGAAGTCCATATCCTTCCAAGAGAAAAAAAAAGAAAAGAAAGAAAAGTCGGTGCAAGGTTTTCGGTGAGTACCCTAGAGTTTTAGCCTGGGGTTCGGGAAGTGAGAAAGTGAGCTACGTGTGTCGTGAGCCCATAAAATCTCAGAGAGATCTTCAACATCCTCTCAAGCATGTCTGTTGATGATTCAGAGTGTTTGAAGAATCGACAGACATCGATCGAAGGAGTTCGATCAGCATCTACCGTCAAAAGGGCTCTACAACGTGCTAGCACTTGTGAGGAGTCGATCAGATCGAGAACTTCGTGTGGATGATCCATAGAGGCCAAACACACTGTGTGACTATATCGTGATGATCAGACTCTTCCGACGGTGATCAGATTACGACGATCTACTACCCGCACAAAGGTATTGTGTTCTGAACATATTATAGTAAAGTATTTACTGTTCGAATTTGAATTTCAAATTTAAATGAATGCATGCTATATATCATATTTAGATCCTAGTGTAGGATAAATTTATGTTAATTAATTAGATTAATTAATATCTTTTTGCTGTAAAATCATAATTTTGAAAAAATTTTAAAATTATCATTTTACCCCTGCACTGAATTCTCCCAACACCGATGCGATTATATCCCATGCAGACGAAGTAGCGAAAGGACTTAATTGTAAAGGTTCAATTGTAAAATTTATCATGAATGTGTTAGATTAGATCTAAAGGATATTCATGATTTATTTTGATTGAGTTATTTTCTGTTATGTAATTAGTAATAGGATTGCTGTTTATGAAATGTGCTGATCCGTTTGTGAAATGAGTCAACACATTTGGTGAACAGAAAATAAAACCTTTCAAATTTGAAAATTATTTTCAAAATACCAAACCCTGACCCATCAGAACTAATACTTAATTAAAAGAATTAAGTGTTGTCTAGTTGGTCTAGAATTGTGAATTAAGACCTAAGACAATTGCATAAACTTGTGGATCAATGGATTAGATGGATTAGGTCCATAATTGGGTTAGACCTAAGGTTAGCTTAAAGAAATAGACTAAATTAGATTAATTGATCAAATCTAATCAAAAGTTGAATTAGATTAAATCAAGGACACTCTAGACTCAACTCCAATAGTTGTAGTTGAATGGGTCAATGTCTTTAACTAGACCAAGATGGACTTAATTCATGGCTACGTGGTGGAACCCTATTTACTAAGTTGATCAAATTAAAACTAATGAACCAGTTGGTGTCTAAGGTAAGTTCGATAGTTTGATCAGTGGTTTTTAAGTGGGAGCTACTCGCATTGATTCGATCTCTGACGAGTTAATGGAGAGCTGGACGAAGAGGTGTATATGATACAACCTGAAGGGTTCACATCCACAGATGAGTCTAAGGTGTGCAGGCTACAGAGGTCCATTTATGGACTTAAGCAGGCATCCCGGAGTTGGAACATACATTTTGATAGGACGATCAAGACATATGGCTTCGTTAAGAATGGAGAAGAGCCCTGCATTTATAAGTGGGCTAATGGTCTAGTAGTGGTATTTCTTGTATTGTATGTGGATGACATTCTCTTAATCGAAAATGATGTCCCTGCATTACAGGGAATAAATATTTGGCTGTCGTCACAGTTCTCCATGAAGGATCTGGGAGAAGCTTCCTACATCCTAGGGATGAGGATCTATAGGGATAGATCTAAAAGGTTGCTTGGCTTATCCCAGTCCACGTACATTGATACTATGCTGAAGAGGTTCAGCATGGAGAATTTCAAGAAAGGCTATCTACCGATAGGCCATGGTATTTCTCTCTCGAAGAGGGATTGTCCGACAACACCTCAAGAGAGAGAGCGTATGGGTAGAATTCAATATGCTTCGATAGTGGAATCTATCATGTACGCCATGACATGTACACGACTAGATGTGGCATACTCACTAGGGGAGTGAGTAGATACCAATCTGATCCAGGGGAGAATCACTGGAAGGTTGTTAAACCATCCTAAAGTATTTAAGAAATACTAAGGACCAGTGGCTTGTTTATGGTGAATCGAACTTGAGACTTATGGGGTTTACAGACTCCAGTTTCCAGTCTAATCACGATGACAGCAAGAGTGTGTTAAGATTTGTTTTTACCCTTAATGGTTGGGCTATCTGCTGGAAGAGTTCCAAGCAGCACATTGTGGCTGATTCAGTTTGCGAGGCAGAGTATGTCGCTCATCAAATACTGCCAAAGAAGCGATGTGGCTGAGAAAATTCATCATCGAGCTCAGAGTAGCACCCTCTCTTGTTGGTACAGTTCTGCTCTACTGTGATAGCTCTGGAGCCAATGCTCAGGCGAAGGAACCGAAGGCACACCAACGGACGAAGCATATTCTGCGCCGCTACCATCTCATCCAGAAAATTATGGATCGAGGTGACGTTGACCTTTAGAAGATCGACGGAAAGGAGAACCTAACCGACCCATTAATTAAAGCCATTGCGGTGAAGGAGTTCGATGACTTCAAGTCGAAGATGGATATTAGATATTGCACCGATTGGCTTTAGGCCAAGTGAGAGATTGTTGAGAATAGTGTCCCCAAGCCAATCGTCAGCCTATTGACGGTTGTGCTCTTTCTTGTATTAGTATATGAATTATAAATAAATAAAAGTTATTTTGGTATTTTTTCATCATAAATTATTTCATCTTCTAATGAACTCCTGTGTTGTGGTGAAGTCCTTAGGACTATTTAGACTCGACAAAGGAGGATTTGTCATTTAGTCCTTAAACCTGTTCGCGATCAAATGATACGTTGTTACCAAGGACAACAACGTTTATCAAGCATAGGTCGTTGTGTGCCATATGGGTTGGTTGTCCTCTTAACCAAGGAGTGTGGAGATACTGGTATGGCATACAGGTGAGATGTAAGTGTTGGGAAATGTGTCCCAAAAAGCCAATCGTCAAGCTGTTGACGGTTGAGCAACCAAGTATTGTAATTGATTTATTAATAAATAAAATATATTTGGCATGTTCATCATAAGCTTTCATCTTCTAATGAACTCCATTGTTATGATGAAGTCCTTAGGACTATTTAAGTTCGATAAAGAGAGGATTTATCGATTAGTCCTTAAAACTGTTCACGACCAAATGATAGGCTATTAATAAGGATGACAACTTCTATCGAGCATAGGTCGCTGTAGGCCATATGGGTTGGTTGTCCTCTTAACCAAAGAGTGTGGAGACACTGGTATGGCATACAGGTGAGATGTAAGGGTACATCATCATTGAACATGACCAACTCCAGAGTATTCTACTGTCGAGAATATCTCTGATGGGATATAGGTATAAGTGTCCCTTAGACCTGAGATCGCCTCAGTGACTTGCAAGCAACTCACTGTGCTTTGGTACTGGACTAACTGAATTTCTAATTCAGAGACGGAAGGCTTCTGGGTACAGTCAAGTACTTGTGAAGTCAGAGTGTGATCGAGATGGGATTGACCACTCCAAGAGTTGGAGAAGAATGAGTCGCTGTATTTCAATTTAGCAAAACCTTGGCCAGGGTAATCCATCAGATGGATTTGATATTTTGAAATACAATGTGGACAACCTGATCAGAGTTGACAGTTAAACTCTGGGGTGTCCTATGATCATTTTGGTCAAGGGGATGAATTATATGAAAACTATATCCGCATGGGTTCTAAGGATGTTGTTCTACACATTCGACCTATCCGATCGTCGGGTACCATTGCTAGATGGTCACTTCGATTGGTATAAAAATTTGTTCCTATGCTACCGGCTTAGGTTCGGATCTATGAGGTCACACACATTAGAGTTCATGATCCGATCAGATGGTTGATCAACGATTAAGAATCGTTCTAGGGTTAAATGATCAATACGATTGACATTTAACCCAGTGCAAGTGTTGCAGGAGGATCGATTAGCAATTCGATTGCTAATTGGCTTAATTTGATTAAGCCAATGGGCTGAAATTAAGTCTAATTAAATATGATTTAATTAGATTTATTTTAGGCTTGATTGGATCAAGTCCAATTGGTTTATTGGATAAGCCAAGTGCAAGGAAAAACTAGTCCTAGTTCAACTAGGACTTGGGTCAATCTAATTTCTAATTTGATTAGAAAATTAAATCAGATTTAAATCTAATTTAATCTGATTAAATTAGGTTCTTAATTAGGTTAAGACTTATTTTAATTGCGTTGATCTAATTTTGATTTGATTTGGTTTGGAAAACCAAATTAAAACAAGTCATAAGACAGAATCCTAGTAAGACTATGATTCCACCTTGCGCCACATAAGCCTTCTCCACGCCCTCTCTCTTATTCAACGCCAATCTCCACTTATTTTGTGTGACAAAAGCCCTCTCTCAGATCTCTCCCACGTTCACAAAAGGTCTCCTCTCTTCTTTCTTACATGGAAGGTGGTTTGGATCAAATCTAAAAGGAATAAGTTTGGATTTCGAATTCTATGAGATAGAGTTTTAGAATTCCAAAACTCTTTCAATTTTGCACTGAATTTATCCAAATTTTTTTTGGAATATTCATGGATATATTGTGCACCCTTTTCTATTGATCCATACATTAAAATATGAAGGAGGTGCTCAAGAGTTGGGCGTCCCTTAACTTGCCATGTTTGGATAAGCCTTGACTAGGTGTTTGACCTAGACAAGGACTCTATCATATCTCTCTGTATAAGATGAGTTTCTTCATAAAATTTTAGGAAAAAATTAGAGATTTGAGAGACCTTTGTGCCATCCAAAAATCAGAGAGAAATACCTTTGGGTCGTGGAGATATAAAAGATGCAAGTTTGGGTGTCTAGAGAAAAAAATGTGAAGAAGAAGAGGGTCTTCTTCTTGGGTTTTTATTTTCATATCTTTCCTCCCTCCATCTTGAGTTTCCTGAGAGTATCTCAGATCTAAAACTCCTCCTTCTACTTTCCATCTTTGGAAGAGTCCAAATCAAGAAGTAGGAGGCACCTGATCAACCATCAAAGAAGGATCAGCGCAGTACTAGCATACTGTGCTGATTTCCTGAAGCAGAACTTCTGATCGAGATTCGTGGGCTCGTGTGGATGACTCCTAGAGGCTGGACGCGTGTGTGGCTTGCAACATCATCCTCAAGCCCAGATCAGTAAGGTTAGAACGTCTAACTTGCAAGGTAATAGATCTGATCTATTGTTTAATACATACATTAGATGTAGTATAGAAACATGTTGATATGATCAACATGTAGTTCATGCTATATTTATATATTTTAATTTTTGATTTAATATCATGTAATAATCATGTAATAGGATCTTAGATCTAGGGATTTTTTGATCTTAGAAAATAAATTTTGATTTATTTTATTCTTCCGCTGTATGATCTTGAAAAAGTTTCAAGATCTAACCCTCTTTTTCAAGATCTAACCCTGAAACCCTAGATCTGGTTCCTTCAATTGGTATCAGAGCAAGGTTCTTTATTACATGATTATTTATACATGCTTAGATTATTTTTTAGATTAGATCTAATTTATAATCTGATTATTAAATCTGAAATTAAAATTTTAGATCAATCACAAACTGCAAGGTTGTCCTGCTGTAAGGTTTACCCCTTACAGTGCAAAGGTTGTCCTAGTTTGTGTAGATCTATCTTTAATCATAAATTTATTAGATATGATCTAGATTAAATTTATGATTTATTAGATTTAAAAGATGTTTAAATCTAAATAAAATCTCTTTGTTAATAATTTTTGTGCAAAGAAATTATTTAAAGTTGAAATTGTTTCAATTACATGAACCTGTTTAGATTAGATCTAAAGTAGTTTCATGTTTATTTCACTTGCATCTTGATTATGAATCAAACATGCAATATGGTTGGTAGAATCATATTGTAAAATTATTTTACAAATATGAAAATTATTTTTTGAAAAGCCGAATCCAACCCTCAGCCCAAAACTTAATTAAGAATTAAGAAGTTGTTTGATTAGGTTCTAGGATTGTGAATTGAAGAACCTAAGACACAAATCATAACACATTGGGTTAATGGGTTAGTGGGAATTAGGTCCATTAATTGGGTTAGACCTACGGTTAGATTAAAGATGGACTTAATTAGAGAATTGACTAAATCTAATCAATTGTTGTCTTAGATTAGGTCAAGGATTCTCTAGATCAATTACAATAGTTGTAGTTGGTCAAGTCCATGTCTTTAACGAGAACCAAATGGACTTGATTCTTGGCTAAGCGGTCTAGCACGAACTGTTAGGTTGATCTAATCGAAACTAATTAAACCAGTTGGTGTCTAAGGTAAACCAGACCGGTGGTTTTTAATTGGGAGCCCGCTTACCTGGCCATTTCTGATGGTGTCTAAGGCAAGCTTTGGCAGACCCTCCCACTGATCGAACTTACCTGGCCTCTTGGTGAAATTATGTTTTGATCGGATCACTTGACTATTCGAGTTGACCCATGTCAGCTAGGTAAATCAGTGTGACTGATTTAGGTGCTCCTAGACCAGCCCTGGTCTCCCTTAAGCTGACTTGGTGAAGCCAGTGGGAGGATCATGATAAGCTGGTTCATCTGACCTCATCCTCTAAATTATTTAAATCCTCTAAAATTATTAGATCCTTAAAATGACAAAGTTATGGAGATAACTGAGTCATAGCCTCCCATTAAAGTGTTTGATAATGAGTCCATTAACTCAATAATCATTGCAGACCCAAAGGCTTGGTGCTTGTTGACTAATGGAATTATCACTCATCATATGATGACTTGGAAGTGTCTCTCTAATGGTGGTTAGGTGAGCCAACCAAAGTTGGGCTTAATCATTCATTGGTTAGATACACCAAGTATGATCATGTTAATGGTTGGACCTAACCGGATCCTTACAGTAGAGGCCAAAGCCTACTGATTAGGTTTCTGGGGCAAAATTAAAATTACTAGAAATTATTTAGAGAAACAATTGGTTATGAACCTACCCTTAGATGTACATGGGTTGGCCAACCAAAGTTGGGCTTGTGTGCAGTCTAAGTGGATTCTAGTACCCGCTAAGGAATTAGGGTAATTCCTCGAGTTGGAGGTAGAGGCTACCAATTCGAATAAAATAGTGGGAGGAACCTTTTGATTAAAGTCCAAATCTTTAGGTTTAATGAATCAATTACTAATTAGGTTATGGTTCTCCTTTGTGTAAATATGGCCACTTCCCTAACGCTCCGATCATTGTTGGACAATGATAAGTTAGTGGGACCCAACTTCGGTAGCTGGTACCGAAAGTTGAAGATAGTCCTGGAGCATGAACGGATCCTATATGTGATAATAGATCCTGCACCTGAGGAGCCAGCTGTCAATGCACGTGGAACAATCAGAGACACTTACCAGAAGTGGCTCAGTGATCGGACCACGGTGCGCTGTATCATGCTGGCTATCATGAGCGACGAGTTCAGTCGCAGATTCGAGACGGCTCAGCCAAAGGACAAGCTTCAAGTGTTGGAGGATGCCTTTGGCACACCCGATGACGTGGAGAGGCACAAGACTAGTTGTGCCATCTTCAATGCCAAAATGCGGGATGGTGCCTCTGTCACTGATCATGTATTGTACATGATCGAGCTGATGGAACGATTGAGCAAGCTCGGCTTTCTCTTGCATGAGCAGCTTGGGAAAGATGCAATACTGAACTCGCTGCCCAAGTCTTATCTCCCATTCCTCACTCATTATAGAATGACAAAGCCTGAAGTAAACTACCACGGATTACTGGGGTTGCTTTAGAACTTTGAGAAGGATCACCAACTCCTCAAGGAGTCGGTGAACTCAGTGGGAGGTTCGTCTTCTGGTTCTCGACCTTTTAAGAAAGGGAAGAAGAATAAGAAGAAGAAAGTAAAGAAGGTGCAAGTTCAGGCTAGGACATCAGTGCAGAGCCAGACCAAAAAGGTCAAGCCTGATAAGAGTCTATTCTATTGGCAAGCACCCTAGATTAGATAGTGTGTCAGATATCTACTTATGGCATTGTAGGCTAGGTCATATAAACAAGAACAGAATAAACAGGTTGACTCAAGAGGAAATCCTCGAAGTTAGTGATTGTGAATCACTTCCAACCTGTGAGTCCTGTCTTCTTGGTAAAATGATCAAGTCATCTTTTACTGGAAAAGGTGAGAGAGCTACTGAGCTCTTGAGCCTAGTACATACTGATGTATGTGGGCCCATGAGCATCAGTGCTAGAGGTGGATATTTCTACTTCATAACTTTCACGGATGACCTATCCCAATATGGATATGTCTATCTGATGAAACATAAGTCGGATTCATTTGAAATGTTCAAACAATTCCGAAGTGAAGTAGAAAAACAAACTGGGAAGAGTATTAAAACTCTTCGATCTGATCGAGGAGGAGAATACCTTTCTAGTGAGTTTCTCACATATCTAGGAGAGAATGGATTCTCTCCCAATGGACTCCTCCAGGAACACCACAGCATAATGGTGTGTTTGAAAGGAGGAATCGGACTTTGTTAGACATGGTCCGATCCATGATGGGTTTTTGCTAGCTTGCTGATATCCTTCTGGGGATATGCACTCGAATCGGCCTGTTATCTGTTAAATAGGATTCCAAGTAAGTCTGTAATTAAGACTCCATATGAGATATGGACAGGGCGTAAGCCGGTACTTTCACACCTTAGGGTCTGGGGGTGCCTGGTCTATGTCAAACGATTAGTCACAGACAAACTTGGACCTAGGTCTGACAAATGCTCATTCATAGGATACCCCAAAGAGACAAAAGGATATTTTTTCTACCATACTAATGAACAAAAGGTGTTCGTCAGCCTTAAGGCAATCTTTTTAGAAAAAGAGTTCCTTGGTGAAGGAACCGTTGCCTCTAAGGTTGAACTTGATGAAGTTCAACAGGTAGAAGGACCGACACCAATAGCTGAACCTGAGTCGGATATGATTAGATCACATCCGGAGCCCAATATACCTACACCATTAAGGCGATCCGGTAGAGTACCGCATCAGCCGGACAGATACTACGGTTTCTTGGTCCGGGACGGTGATCCCATCGAACTTGATGAGAATAATGAGGATCCGATCACCTATATGGATGCTATGCAGAGACCTGATTTCGAGAAATGGCTTGAAGCCATGAAATCCGAAATGGAGTCCATGAAGGTCAATGATGTATGGACATTGGTTGACCCACCTGAAGGGGTTAAACCCATTGGGTGTAAATAGGTCTTCAAAAGGAAGAGGGGCGCAGACGGAAAAGTGGAGACCTATAAAGCCCGTCTGGTTGCCAAGGGGTATCGTCAACGTTATGGTATTGACTATGACGAGACGTTTTCCCTTGTGGCAATGCTCAAATCTATTGGGATAATGCTTGCAATAGCTGCCCATCTGGATTATGAGATCTGGCAGATGGATGTAAAGACAGCTTTCCTGAATGGAGAGCTGACTGAAGAGGTGTATATGATACAACCTGAAGGGTTTACATCCACAGATGAGTCCAAGGTGTGCAAGCTTCAGAGATCCATTTATGGACTGAAGCAAGCTTCTCGAAGTTGGAACATGCATTTTGATAAGGTGATCAAAACGTATGGCTTCATTAAGAATGGAGAAGAGCCCTGCATCTATAAATGGGCAAATGGTCCAGTTGTGGTATTCCTTGTCTTGTACGTGGATGACATTCTCTTAATCGGGAATGACATCCCCGCACTACAGGGAATAAAAGTTTGGTTGTCATCACAGTTCTCCATAAAGGACTTGGGTGAAGCATCCTACATCCTAGGGATGAAGATCTATAGGGATAGATCTAAAAGGATGCTTGGGTTATCCCAGTCCATGTACATAGACACTGTGCTGAAGAGGTTCAGCATGAAAAATTCCAAGAAGGACTATCTACCGATAGGCCATGGAATTTCTCTCTCTAAGAAGGATTGTCCGACATCTCCTGAAGAGAGAGAGCGTATGAGTAGAGTCCCATATGCTTCAGTCGTGGGATCTATCATGTACGCCATGACATGTACAAGACCAGATATGGCATACTCACTAGGAGTAGTGAGTAGATACCAATCTGATCTTGGAGAAAATCACTGAAAAGTGGTTAAAGCCATCCTTAAGTATTTGAGAAATACTAAGGACCAATGGTTGGTTTATGGCGAGTCAGATCTGAAACTTGTGGGGTTCATAGACTCCTTCTTCCAATCTGACCATGATGACAGCAGGAGCGTGTCGGGTTATATCTTTACTCTGAATGGTGGAGCCATCTGCTGGAAGAGTTCTAAGCAGCATACTGTGGCAGACTCTGTTTGTGAAGCAGAGTATATCGTAGCATCAGATGCCGCGAAGGAAGCTGTGTGGCTGAGGAAATTCATCAACGAGCTCAGAGTAGCACCCTCCCTCGATGGTCCAGTCCTGCTCTACTGCGACAGCACTGGTGCCATAGCTCAGGTGAAGGAACCCAAAGCACATTAGCGGACGAAGCACATCTTGCACCACTTCCACCTGGTCTGGGAGATCGTGGATCGAGGTGACGTCGACCTTCAGAAGATCGACGGAAAGGAGAACCTAGCTGACCCCTTCACTAAAGCCCTGGCAATAAAGGAGTTCGACAACCACAAGTCAAAGATGGGTATTAGATACTGTGCCGAGTGGCTTTAGGACAAGTGGGAGTTGTTGGGAAATGTGTCCCAAAATGCCAATCGTCAAGCTGTTGACGGTTGAGCAACCAAGTATTGTAATTGATTTGTTAATAAATAAAATATATTTGGCATTTTCATCATAAGCTTTCATCTTCTAATGAACTTTGTTGTTATGATGAAGTCCTTAGGACTATTTAAGTTCGATAAAGAGAGAATTTATCGATTAGTCCTTAAAACTGTTCACGACCAAATGATAGGCTGTTAATAAGGACGACAGCTTCTATCGAGCATAGGTCACTGTAGGCCATATGGGTTGGTTGTCATCTTAACCAAGGAGTGTGGAGACACTGGTATGGCATACAGGTGAGATGTAAGGGTAATCATCATTGAACGTGACCAACTCCAGAGTATTCTACTGTCGAGAATATCTCTGATGGGATATAGGTATAAGTGTCCCTTAGACCTGAGATCGCCTCAGTGACTTGCAAGCAACTCACTGTGCTTTGGTACTAAACTAACTGAATTTCTAATTCAGGGACGGAAGGCTTCTGGGCACAGTCAAGTACTTGTGAAGTCAGAGTGTGATCGAGATGGGATTGACCACTCCAAGAGTTGGAGAAGAATGAGTCGCTGTATTTCAATTTAGCAAAACCTTGGCCAGGGTAATCCATCAGATGGATTTGATATTTTAAAATACAATGTGGACAACCTGATCAGAGTTGACAGTAAAACTCTGGGGTGTCCTATGATCATTTTGGTCAAGGGGATGAATTATATGAAAACTATATCCGCATGGGTTCTAAGGATGTTGTTCTACACATTCGACCTATCTGATCGTCGGGTACCATTGCTAGATGGTCACTTCGATTGGTATAGAAATTTGTTCCTATGCTACCGGCTTAGGTTTGGACCTATGAGATCACACACATTAGATTTCATGATCCGATCAGATGGTTGATCAACAATTAAGAATCGTTCTAGGGTTAAATGATCAATACGATTGACATTTAACCCAGTGCAAGTGTTGCAGGAGGATCGATTAGCAATTCGATTGCTAATTGGCTTAATTTGATTAAGCCAATGGACTGAGATTAAGTCTAATTAAATATGATTTAATTAGATTTATTTTGGGCTTGATTGGATCAATTCCAATTGGTTTATTGGATAAGCCAAGTGCAAGGAAAAACTAGTCCTAGTTCAACTAGGACTTGGGTCAATCTAATTTCTAATTTGATTAGAAAATTAAATCAGATTTAAATCTAATTTAATCTGATTAAATTAGATTCTTAATTGGGTTAAGACCTATTTTAATTGGGTTGATCTAATTTTGATTTGATTTGGTTTGGAAAACCAAATTAAAACAAGTCATAAGACAGAATCCTAGTAAGACTAGGATTCCACCTTGCGCCACATAAGCCTTCTCCACGCCCTCTCTCTTATTCAACGCCAATCTCCACTTATTTTGTGTGACAAAAGCCCTCTCTCAGATCTCTCCCACGTTCACAAAAGGTCTCCTCTCTTCTTTCTTACATGGAAGGTGGTTTGCATCAAATCTAAAAGGAATAAGTTTGGATTTCGAATTCTATGAGATAGAGTTTTAGAAATCCAAAACTCTTTCAATTTTGCACCGAATTTATCCAAATTTTTTTTGAAATTTTCATGGCTATATTGTACACCCTTTTCTATTGATCCATACATAAAAATATGAAGGAGGTGCTCAAGAGTTGGGCGTCCCTTAACTTGCCATGTTTGGATAAGCCTTGACTAGGTGTTTGACCTAGACAAGGACTCTATCATATCTCTCTGTATAAGATGAGTTTGTTCATAAAATTTTAGAAACAATTAGAGATTTGAGAGACCTTTGTACCATCCAAATATCAGAGAGAAATACCTTTGGGTTGTGGAGATATAAAAGACACAAGTTTGGGTGTCTAGAGAAAAAAATGTGAAGAAGAAGAGGGTCTTCTTCTTGGGTTTTTATTTTCATATCTTTCCTCCCTCCATCTTGAGTTTCCTGAGAGTATCTCAGATCTGAAACTCCTCCTTCTACTTTCCATCTTTGGAAGAGTCCAAATCAAGAAGAAGGAGGTACCTGATCAACCATCAAAGAAGGATCAGCGCAGTACTAGCATACTGTGCTAATTTCCTGAAGCAGGACTTCTGATCGAGATTCATGGGCTCGTGTGGATGACTCCTAGAGGTCGGACGCGTGTGCGGCTTGCAACATCATCCTCAAGCCCAGATCAGCAAGGTTAGAACATCTAACTTGCAAGGTAATAGATCTGATCTATTGTTTAATACATACATTAGATGTAGTATAGAAACATGTTGATATGATCAACATGTAGTTCATGCTATATTTATATATTTTAATTTTTGATTTAATGCCATGTAATAATCATGTAATAGGATCTTAGATCTAGAGATTTTTTGATCTTAGAAAATAAATTTTGATTTATTTTAGTCTTTCACTGTATGATCTTGAAAAAGTTTCAAGATCTAACCCTCTTTTTCAAGATCTAACCCTGAAACCCTAGATCTGGTTCCTTCAGTAAGGGTATATCTGCACTGAATGTGATCGACTCTGGAGTATTTTTTGCTGTCAAGATTTGCTCCGATGGGATATAGGTATAACTGTCTCTCCGACTTGAGACTGCCACAGTGACTTGCAAGCAACTCACTGTACTTAGGCACTGGACTACCTGAATTTCTAATTCAGTGATGGAAGGCTGCTGGGTGTAGTCAAGTACTTGACTTGTCGGTGCGTGTGTCAAAATGGGATTGACCACTCCAGTTCAAGAGCTGTGTACAGTCGTGTTTCAATTTAGCAAAACCTTGGCCAAGGTAGTCCTAGTGAGGAGTCACAGGACTGTTTGAGTTGAGCACGATTCGGATGATCTGATCAGGGTTGACAGTTTAACCCTGAGTCGTCTTATACACAGGGGTCAAAGGGATGAATTATATGGTAATCATATTCGCGTAGGTTCTGAATGTTGCGATTGTGACTATTCGATCTATCCAGACGTCGGATACCATTGCTAGATGATCACTTCGATTAGTACAAAAATTGGTTTCTGTGCTACCGACTTAGGTTCGAACCTGCGGGGTCACACACATTAGAGGTTCTTATCTGATCTAATGGCTGGTGAAGAGTCTCACTAGACTAGAACTCTTCGACCAAGAGTCTTAATACTCAAAGACTCTATGATTGAGAATCAAGATTCTCTGATCATGAGTTCCACACATTTTGGGTACCGGGGTCAGGAGTCCCACTGGTTTGGGACTCTTCGATCAGGGTTTCATATTGATGGACTCTGATGCTCGATTGTCCATCAAATTTGGACTCAGTATTTATGAGAGATTTAATTAGTGATTTGATTACTAATTAAGTCAATTTGATTGAGTAATTATGTTTGGATCAAGTCCAATTGAATTGGATTCAGTTGGGTTTGACCCGATTAGGTTAAGAGTTGACCTAATCGCTGAGGTGGTTTGGTCCCTGATTTGATCAGGGGTTGGGCTTAGTCAATTCCTGATTTGATTAAAATTTTATTGAGCCTAATTAAGCCTAATTGTGTTGGGTTTAATTTAGTCTAATTGTGCCTAACCTATTTTAATAAGGTTGGTTCAATTAGATTTGAAACCACCTTGACTTTTCTCCTTGCGCCACCTCACTCACCTGCGCCTATTTGAATTCATGAGAAACAAGTTCTCATGAATTTTCTCCCATGTAGAAGCCTTCCCATACCCCACCTATGTGCACCATCTGAGTAGATAATGATAAGGTTAGTTGGCCATTCAAATTCAAAGGATGTTTGAATTTGAATGGGCAACAAATCCCATGAGCCACCCCTTTCTTTTGTGCGCCACTTATTCTACACGAGAAAAGATTTCTCGTGAAAACTCTCCACGCGCAAAGAAGCCCACGCCCCTCTCTTCTCATGCCAAGAGTGGATAAAGATTGGTTGGTTGGCATTTGAATTCAAATTCGATTTGAATTCAAGTGAGCAACCACCTAGCTTTATCCTCTCACGCTGTAAAAATGCTGTAAAGATGCATCTTGCACTATTTTAAAAGAAATGAGAAGGTGGGGCATGCGACATCTGATCCTAGTGAGATAAGGTGGCGTGAGAAGAGACTTCTGCATGAGAAAAGAAAAGAAAACAAGAGAAAAGAAAAGAGAGAGTGGGCGTAAGTTTCTTCTGTGAGTACCCTAGGGTTTCTGTCTAAGGTTTGAGAAGTGAGAAGGTGAGCTACGAGTGTCGTGAGCCCACCAAATTTTAGGGAGAGCTTCATCAACCTCTCAAATATATCTATTGATAATTCAAAGTATCTGAGGAGTCGGCAAATCAAGATCGAAGGAGTTCGATCAGCATCAGTCGTCGAAAGGATTCTGTAACGAACTAGCATTCGTGAGGAGCCGATCAGATCGAAAGCTTCATGTGGCTGATCCACGGAGGTCAGACATACTGTGTGACTGTATTGCGATGATCAGACCATCCTGACGGTAATCAGACTGTAGTGATCGACTACCTGTACGAAGGTAATATGTTCTAAACACATAACAATAAAATATTTACTGTAGAAGTTTAAATTTTAAATTTAAATACATGCTATATATATCATATTTAGATCTTTATGTAGGGTTAATACATGTTAATTAATTAGATTAATTAATAATTTTTACTGTAAAATTATAATTTTGAAAAAAATTTAAAATTACTATTTTACCCCTGCATTGAAATTTACTTCAGAGGTAAAGAGAGTCGACTCCACAGACAATGTGGCAGACCCACTGACTAAGCCATTGGGCCAGCAAAAGATCGAAGTCCACCTTGAGAAGATGGGACTTAGATATGTAGCCATTGGCATTAGATCAAGTGGGAGTTTATTAGATGTGTGCCCTAGATGCTAGATTGGCTGACACATTACTATACAAATCTAAGGACAAATTTATAATTTTGACTATAAATCAATAAATGGGTTATTCTTCTATCACATTGTATATATTGTGTCTGTGATACATCCTTTGAGTTAGTAGGAATGTCAATTCATATTTTTAAGAGTTGAAAATTTAAGGCATGAATTTACATAACTAACTCATAAACAGCTCCTGACCATAGGATCATCACGAGGATGGTGATAGATCCAAAATATTGGTGTACGATCACTTTCTTAGGGTAGATGTATCTTGAGTTTACGGTGTGGAGACATTGAAGTGAGAGTACAGGTATTCGTTGAGAATGAGAGTACTGAGCATGACCACCTCGAGCAGTCATAAGGAAGTCTACCTTCTCGTCGATGACTAGCTCGATGCTGCAGTTTTGTGTCTAGTTCTTTGACTTGAGGTATATCGACAGTTCATCTTGAGTGTGTTATAGTTTGACTACACCATAACTCGATCTCCTAGCCATTCAAAATCCTGAGGTGTATGTTGGCTGTAGTATATTCATTGTAGGAACCAGATCGCACCAAGATGGGATCTATCAACCTCGGTAGATGAGAGGAGTAGTCCAATGATGATTGAAAGATTGAGTCCTTAAGCCCATGGCCATGGTAGAGTGAAATAATGGAAAAGAGTTTTCTATTGGGATTTCACATCAGACTTGGATTGATCGATTAATTCATATGACTGATGTTGGGTTTGACGAGTTCACCTTAATCCTAATTCAGTCGAAACTCATGATAGAGAAACTCAATCACACAGGTAGCTGCACTGAGAGGTTCATCTTCAGTTCTGATGGATTATCACCACATACTGCTAGGTATCACTGGTGGATTTTGGAAGCAATTAGAATGATATTGATGATTGATCATTCTAATTGTCTGAATCAGAAGAGTTTTGGTCCATCGAAAGGAGTTTTGATGATGTCGATGATGAGATCATGACATATCTTATTATCATACGAAATTGAACCTAACTGGGTCACACAAATAAGGGTTAGGATCTGGATGTCATCAATTGGGCTAACCCAATTGATTTGGATAAGATCCAATTAGGTTCAAGGAAATCGTGCTAGCACATGATTGAGCCTAACTTTCTCCTCGTGTAATCTTTTCTATCTCTACTGAGCCAAATATGATTTGACTCATCCAGAGAACCTTGAAAAAATTTCTCTCAGTCTAAATGAAGCTTATCCAGCTCAGAAAAGATTTGTCTAAATTTATGAGATGAATTTAAGACAAGCACCTGCTAATTCCTGTCATCTGCCAATTTCATTTTAGGATATTTGTCAAAAGTTGACATATGGGTCTTAAATTGAAGGCCACTTGGCAAGAGCTTATTGAAGAATTTTTGTGGAGCCAAACCATATCAAATTGGGTGCCATAATCAGATTATGGCACGAGCCCAATTGGATTAAGTGGGCACCCCAAGTGGATAAGGTTGGAGAGTTTTGATAAGATTGGACTCTTTGGCGCCAACCTCTCTTTGTCCTTATCCAGTGTTGGTGCCAACTTTGAGATAGAGGTTGGAGTTCTTATCTGATGTGATCAGATGACATCACTCCACTAATCAAAATTTTTTTCAGAATTAATTAAAATTTTTTGATTGGTTGAATGATGTGACACTGCACAGCATACAGGGTCTATATAAACCCTTCTGCGCCTAGGGTTTTAGTAGGAAGTTATTTTATGCACCAAACCCAATAGCTGCTGCCCCCTCCCTTCTTCTTCATGTCCTCCCTACTCTCCTATCTCCCCTCTTCATGTCCAAAGAGTTGGACGTTCATCTGGTGCAAGGAAAAGGCGTGGTGATGCCTGGAATAGGAAGGCTGCAGGACATCTTCGACAGGCTGCTGCTTCAACTTCAGAAGGAGTTCTGAAGCACTTCCAAATTAGATAGAGATCTTATTTTTGGAGCATAGATTCATGAGGAGAAGATGTTCCAGGTCTTGCCTGAGTGGATACCGGTAGAGGCTAGGTAATTTGAGGCATCAGTGGTAGCACAATAAATCCGAGGTTCCACGATACCACCATAACAGTACTTCATCTAGATTACTTTGAAACTTGCTTACAAGACTCATAGCAAAATAAAAATTAGATCTAATTTATGGCATATATAATACCATCAATAGCTTAAATATATGCTTTATGATCCATTTCTTTTTTCTTTTTCATTAGCTGGACATATTTTCTTAGATAATTTTTTTATATAAATGGGAGTATCCATTGGATTTGAACTATCTATATGATTTTTTTTTCAAAATTTTTATCAAGGTATTGCTCCTGATATAAATGAAGAGTCCTTGATTTGCTATCTCTAATAATTTGAATTTCCAATATATAGGTGTTACCGCACTTTCCATCCCATTCTGGATGAGCCAAAGAACTCCGAAGTCTTAAAGAGCTTGGTTAGTCAAGATAGAGAGTGGCTCACCATGCTTGATCGAATAAGGCCTATGCATGTGCAGGCATGCCACCGGCATCCAGCTAGTTGAAAAGGATGTAGATTAAATAGAGAATAGAGAGTAGTATGGGTTTAGATGCCTTGATCCTTAAGAATTTTTGTCACCGTCACACCACCATTTGAATGAGACAGAGTTGGATGGAGGTGTAGCACTAGGCTACGATAGAAAGGGTGTAGCACTAGACTATAGTGTGAAGAATGTAACACCTGCTTATAATACAAAGCTAACTTATGCTTACTACTAGGATAAATAACTAATGTAAAGGTAAAAATAAAGATAAAATATTAGATTGATTGTCTAAGTGTTTTCTTACAGAATATAGTTTTAGTCATTTATACTAGTACATAATAACTACCTACAAATATAATAACTATCTACTCTAATTGTTATTTTCCACATCTGGTCTTCACTCTTGATGGTTCTAGTAACTACTACCAACCGTCCTTCCATTATGCACATGCATAAGCATGATCACTCTACACCTATCCGACTAATAACCATGTCTTATTGGCCTTTAAGTTATCTTTATGTAGTTTGCATTGGCCGTCTTCCTTCATTCAGCTAGCAAAATAGTCTTTTTTTCTTAAAAATCTAAGATTGGTATGATTGTCTCAATCTCCTACTAGCCAATGGCTCTGGACCTGACTTTTCAGCCTACTTCTTTATCTTAAAACTAAATTCTACCAATTTAACATAGGTCTCCATCCTCAGTAAGATTTCATGGTCAAACTTTACCAATCTACGCAAGAGTCATGCAATTCTTGTCTATCCCGATTCTACCAACTCAATCCATGTGGCACTTATTGAGAATTGTGTCCAAAAGCTAATCGTCAGTGTATTGATGATTGTGCTCATATTTATAAATTACATATAAATTTTATTAATAAAAGTTATTTGGCTTTTTCATCAAATTTTATCCATCTTGTTTGAACTCCTGTGTTGTGATAAAGTCATTAGGACTATATTTATTTGACAAAAAAAGATTTATCATTTAGTCCTTAAAACATGTTCGTGAACAAATGATATGCTGTTAATAGGACAATAACAATATCAAGCATAGATCATTGTATGCCATATGGGTTGGTTGTCTTCTTAACCAAGAAGTGTGGAGACACTGGTATGGCATGCAGATGGAATATAGGAGTACATTCGTATCGAATGTGACCAATTGCTTAGCACTATGCTGTCAAGAGTAGCTCATGAAGGGTATGGATATAAGTGTCCCTCCGATCAAAGATCACTATGATGATTTGTAAGCAACTCTCTGTACTTTAATATCGAACTATCTTATTTTCTAATTCTGTGATAGAAGATTTCTGAGTGCAGTCAAGTACTTATCAAGTTAGTGTGTGAGTCAAGATGGGATTGACCCCTCTGAATAAGTAAGAGTTAATGCATTAATATATTTCAATTTAGTAAAA
This sequence comes from Elaeis guineensis, assembly GCF_000442705.2. NCBI lineage: Eukaryota > Viridiplantae > Streptophyta > Magnoliopsida > Arecales > Arecaceae > Elaeis > Elaeis guineensis. The sequence goes on from NC_025994.2 coordinate 54,367,987, forward strand.
TCTTGATCAGGATAATCTATGTGATAGATTTGAAAGGTTGAAAAATATAATGTGGTTGACTATTTTAGGATTGACAATTAAATCCTAGGTCACCTTGAGCATTAGGATCAAAAAGATGAATTTTACGGTAACTATACATCAGTAGGTTCTAGAATATTGCTTTGCAATCTTTCGACCTATTTGGATGTCAGATCCCATTGCTAGATGGTTACATCGATTAGTATAATTTTTTTTTTTCATACTACTGACTTAGATTCGAATCTATGGGATCATAAATATTAGAAGATTCGATCTGATCAGATGGCTGAAGAGTCCCACTAGATTGGGACTCTTCACCAGAGTCCCACTAGATTGGGACTCTGGAGGAGAGTCCCGTTGAATTGAAACTCTACTATTAATAGAAGATTTATCAGTAATTAGATTGCTAATTAACTCTATTTGATTGAGTAAAGAGGTTTGGATCAAGTTTAATTGAATTGGATTCAATTTGACTTGGATTGGGTTTGATTAAATCAAGCCTAATTACAAGAAAAATTTATTCCTGATTTAATCAAAATTTGGATTCAGTTAATTTCTAATTATGTTAGAAATTTATTGAATAGATTATGTTCTTAATTAGATTAGGTTTCTTCCTCTCATTGGGTCCAAACCAAATTTGATTTGAATTAGAATCAAATTAGAAACGAAGAGTCCCAGCCAATTGAGAGACTCTCCCTTGCACATGCCCTAGATCCACACCATTCCTTAATACAAAAATATATTTTGTGTGAGACTTTTGGGTGTGAGAAAGAAGGGTGCAGAGAGGGATGGGTGGCACTCATGATGAGTCATGGACCTTATCTATTTTCTGATTTGAATTTGATTCAAATCAAAGATGAGAAGATAAGATTGAAACAAATCTCGATTTTTGAAAAACTTTGGGTGGCACCAAAAATAGTTTTCATGTGTGCATTGGATTGTTGGTTGGTGTGAGAAAGATCTAATTTCATTCTCATGCCATCACACAATTTTACAAAATTTGAGACACCCCATATGGTGCTTGGCATGGAGATAGTTGGTGCCTCCTCCTAACCTTAAACTCTAGCCCCATCTATTTAAAGTGGGTCCAATAGTTGGACACCCCATATGAGAAATAGTTAAAAATTGGTTTCTCCTACATAGTTCTCTCCTTTCTTCTCTTCCTTCATTAATTCTTCTTCCTCTCTAGAGGGTCCAAGAGATCAAGAGAAGAAGAAGAAGATCAGCCATCAAAGATCTTTGCAAGCTAGCACTTTCGAGGAGCCTAATCAGCAATCATTCTTTATGTAGACTATATTGGGTTCTGGTGGTGTAGCAAAAGGGTTAGGTATTTAAAATTTTCATTCAAAATATCCGATGCATCGAAAACGTTAATGCCCAGAAATCTTTGACTATATCAATCAAAGTACAATAAATGTAAATTTGGATTAGAAGAATATCTGTAGTGCTAATCTAATTTTTATGAGACATCCAATTGTCCACCCTCCAATGGTGACGCACATAAAAATTGAACCAAAGACTGCGCTCCTCCTTCACCTTCCTTCAAGAGTTCTAGTCCTTAGAACTCGACTAGCAGCCAATCGATCAGATCTTCTTTCTGATCTGAGTCTGAACCTCTCTGAACCACTCACTAGATCTAACCATATTTTTCTAGACCTCTTAAACCCTTAGAGCTATTAGGATTAGGCTTGTCTTAAAAGAACAAGCCTTTGTCCTAAACCCTAGAGTTGTAAGAGAGGGAGAGAGGGAGTGAATAGGGGATGTAAGAATTGAATAATCAACCCATCTGCCATCCCTTATTTATAGCACCAAATGAGTCACCAATAGAGAAGGCACGCCTCATCTGGAAAGCTATATCAAGTCTTTGTATCACTTATCTGAGAGTCTTTAAACAGAAGGACTCTTCAGGGTATGATACGTCGATTTCAGTCCTCTCACACGTGCATGCCTAGATGCATTTGGTATCTCTTCTAACTTTAGATATATGTAAAAAGTTGCCACGTAACACATAATTCAAATAGAAAGGCTATCAATAAGTGACACCTCAATTGGATAAGTGTTTAAACCTGAGAAGGACTCTCCATCGAAGAGACACACGAGCACCTTCTCGCTGTCGTGCGCGTGCATGCCTAGAAAAGAACATCAAAAGCAACCTTCCAATATCCAATAATTTTTTATATTTTTTTTATGTGACCATCACTTAAATCTAATACTTATTAAAAAAATTATCAGATAAAAAAGTCACTTAAGTCTCCTTAAATAGAAGGAGTCTTCGCATCCCTTCATGCATCCAAAAAACCTATCACATGCACAGCAATGTTCCAAGAATTTTTTCATGCATAATTTGATAGATTTTTTATACCTTATATAGTGTACTAGGTGGTTTATGATCTGATCTTATTGCCATAAAAAATAGAGACCAAAAGCAGAAGGACTCCTAATCCTTCAACATGCCAAAACCAAAGAGCGCGTGCGCTCTTCATATTTGTGCCAAAAGTCCTTCTTAACTTGGACTCTTGGTTTTTGGCATTAATCATCAGATATGGTGCCTCCTTTTGATTGCTTCTAGATGGCTTGATCTGACCCAAATGCCCACCAAATTGGGCTAGCAAATCAGCAAGGCATGAGACTAAATTGATCTCCAAAGGAGCTAGGGTTTCCACACATACTAGCATGCTTACAAGAATCTTGATTGAATCCAAAATTCTAATCAACATTTTTCAAAAGGATCCTTGGCTAATTTCTATATGTGTGTAACCTATTAGATTCCATATCTAGCTAGTTGTAGGTCTGGGTGTAAGTTGATCTAATTTGATTAGACTTCAATCTAACCGATTTTGGTCCAATCGAGCTAACCCGATTTCAGCAAATAGAATTCTTTCTAATTGGCAATCGAATTAAACTTTTTAATTCGATCAAATCTATAAGTCAAGATTGATGTTTAGCAATGTATAATGACTACCTAAAAGATATAAAATTTGATAAAAATATCATATACATCCTTTGGTCGTAAGTTACTATGCAATTCAATCCTTCGATCATCTCTGCACCCTGAATATGTTCATGAGTATGGAATCATGTCAAACTCAAACACATATTCAAATTGATTCTTAATTAACCAATGATGACTCTAATAAAGAAGCACTAGAAACTCTATCTAATCTCCTTCCTACTTTTGAACAAAAGATTTTTTTTGAGTCATCTAGGAATGAGAATACACAAGATGCGATCTCCTCTTACTAGGAGTGATCGATTCCATGTTAACCTACTCACAATCTTAATACACACTCTACTATATCCAGAACACTTCGTACATATCTTAATGTCATGCCTGGGTATGAACCAAAATATGAGTTTATGTGCATAAGATTTCATGGTGATCTCAGGTCTAAGGATCACTTGCACAACTCCCACTTAGAGAACCATTTTTGACATGCAAGGCTTCTATAAGATGTTCTCTTTCATCGAGTCAATTTAGTGGACTCATTTCTCAAATGAGCATCAACATCCTTGTATTAGTGTCCCATACACAAGTGGCTTGTGAGATTTGCCACTCTCTCTATCGAACATCATAGGATATGCTAGTCTATCTGGAACATTGATCCCCGACACAATACTCCTATGATCAAAAATATTTAAGATTAGAATTTTAAGATTTTAGATCTCACTAGCATGACCCATTCATGTCTCCTAAAACTGTTGTCCTAATCTTTGAGGTTCATCATAATCTTAGACTTAATAAGATGCAGCTAATATGATGAATCAATACCTTATTTTATTATCAAATAATAAATATCATTACATAAATTAAAAAATTATCAAAAAAATTCTATCACAACACCCTTGTGATTGGCTTATAGGGCACTCTTCTTTCAATCTCCCACTTGCACTAAAGTCTTTGTGTTCCATACAAGCAAGATGGCGATCAAATAGCTACTGCGGTATGGCCTTAGTGAATGGGTTTGCTATATTATTTTTTGTATCTACTTGTTCAAGAACAACATCTTGTCTTTCTACTATTTCTGAAATGAAGTGGAAGTGTCTGAGGAAGTGCTTGGATCTTTGATGAGATCTAGGTTTCTTAGCTTGAATAACGGCCCCAGTGTTATTACAATAAAGTGACACTGGTCCTTCAATCTTAGGAACGACTCCTAATTTCATGATAAATTTTTTCATCCAGATAGCTTTCTTAATGGCTTCACTAGCAGCAATATACTCTACCTCAGTAATTGAGTCAGCTACTGTCTGCTGCTTGAAACTCTTCTAACTCACTGTTTCACTATTTAGAGTAAACATGTACCCTGATATTGATTTGCTATCATCTGAATCAGATTGAAAATTAGAATCTGTATATCTCTCTATTTTCAGCTTTGATCCTCCACCATATATGAGAAAAATATCTTTAGTCATCCTTAGGTACTTCAAAATATTTTTCATAGCTTTTCAATGATTCTCCCCTGAATCAGCCAGAAATCTGCTAACTACGCCCAAAGCATAAGCTATATCAGGCTTGGTACATAGCATGACATACATAATTGATCCCACAGTCGAAGTATAAGGGATTTCATTCATCTTCTTCCTCTCTTCTGGTGTCTTAGGATATATTTTCTTAGAGAAATGTATACCATGACTTGCAGGCAGGTAACCTCTCTTACTTGCCTCCATATTAAACATCTTTAATATGAGATCTATATACTGTGACTAAAATAAGCCTAACATCCTTTCAGATCTTTCTTTATAGATTTTTATACCTAATATATAGGATATTTCATCCAAATTTTTCATGAAAAACTTATTCGATAGCCAAATCTTGATCGATTGCATCATTGAGATATCATTCTCAATGAGTAGTATGTCATCGACATACAAAATCAAGAAAATAACAGCACTCCCACTTATCTTGTTATACACATATGGTTTATTTTTATTTTTGGTAAAGCCAAACTCTTTGACTGTCATATCAAACCGGATGTTTCAGCTCCTCGAAACCTGCTTTATTCCATAAATAGATCTCTTTAGCTTGCATACTTGATTTGTCCTCCTATTTGAGATAAATCTCTCTTGCTAAGTAATATAGATCTCTTCCTCTAGATTACCATTAAGAAAAATGGTCTTGATGTCCATTTATCAGATCTCATAGTCGTAGTAAAAATGCAGCTCTAGCAAGCAAAATCTGGATGGATTTGAGCATAGCTACTGGTGAGAAGGTTTCATCATAGTCAATTTCTTATCTTTGTCTGAAATCTTTCACCACCAACTTAGCTTTGTAGGTTTCTACTTGACCATCTGCTCTAATCTTCTTTTTGAAGATCCACTTGCACTCACACCCTCAGGTGCATCAACCAAGATCCACACTTGGTTGGTGTACATCGAGTCCATTTAAGATTTTATGGCTTCCAACCATCTATCTGAATCTCTACTCATGATAGCTTTCGAATAGGTTAGTGGGTCATCATCCTGAATGATGTTGATCGAATTGTCATTCTCAATGAAAAAACCATATCTCAAAAATGCTTGATGCACTCTATCTGATCTTCGAAGAGGAGGTGTGTGCAGTGGATGTACCTCATCCTTGGGTATTTTTGATTGAAGATCTTTTTATGGTTCAACTACAGATATTTCTGGATTGGTTTATAGATCTCAAACTTTCGTAAGTTCAATATTCCTCCCACTGTCTCCTTCTTGGATGAATTTATTTTTTAAAAAAATGATGATCCTACAAACAAATACCTTTTGTTCAGTAAGGTGATAGAAGTAGTATCCATTAGTTTTCTTAGGATACCCTACAAATCTATATTTATCTGATCTAGCACTAAGCTTCTATTTAAAAATATTTTTGATATAAGCAGAAAGTCTCAAAGCTTAAGATGTTTAAGATTAGACTTCCTTCCCTTCCATATCTCATATGGTATGCTTGCAACAGACTTTGAAGGTACTTTGTTTAAAATATATGTGGCAGTCTCTAGGGCATATCCCTAGAATGATATTGGGAGATTAGTGAAGCACATCATGGACTGCACCATATCCATCAAAGTGCGATTTCTCCTTTCTGCTACACCATTTAACTGAGGTGTATAAGGAGGGGTCTATTCAGAGAGAATACCTTTACATTTAAGATGATCAAATAATTCACTGGATAAGTATTCTCCTCCTCGATCAGATCGAAGAACCTTAATATTTCTTTCAGTTTATTTATCGACCATACATTGATACTCCTTGAACTTATCAAAGGCTTCAAATTTATGATTCATAAGAGACACATACCCGAACCTTGATAAATCATCTGTAAAGGTGATAAAATAAGAGTATCCTCTTCTAGCCTAAGTTATCATTGGTCCATATACATCTGTATATACTAGGGCTAACAACTCATTCTCCCTCTTTTCATGTCTAGAAAATGAAGTCTTGGTCATCTTACCCATGAGACTAGATTCACAAGTTTTCAATGATTCATAATCATATGGGTCAAAAAATTCTTCTTTGTATAACTTGTTTATCCTTGACTCACTAATATGACTAAGGCGACAATGTTAGAGATATGTGATATTCACATCTTTTCTCTTTCTTTTCATATTTCTTTCAATATGAAAAAAAAAATTATTGAGTGCAAGAATTAAAAGATTATTATTAATATAACCACTACCATAAAATTTATTAGAAAAAAAAATGAAGCATCTATTTTTCATTAGCTTTATGTCATAACCTTATTTTAATAATAAAGATATAAAAATAATATTTCTAATAATCTTTGGCATGTAATAACAGTCTTTCAATTCCAAAATTTTGCCCAAAGATAAATTAAGCATACAAGTTCTCACAACCTTTGCACTAATGGACTCTCCACTTGTGCCATAAAGTCAAGATCACCTCTTTTCAGACCTTTAAAATTCTATAGTCGCTGTAATGAATTATAAATATATGATCTACAGACAGTATCTAATACCCAAGTATTAGAGTCTGAGCCACTCAATGACAAATAAGTCTATATCATATACATATCTTTTGGTGCTACACTTGCACCTTACTTCAAACTTGCAAAATTATTCTTGCAATTATACTCCTAATGTCCAAATTTACAACAAAATGAACAGATAATATCCATATGAATATCTTTTGTCTTCTTATTATAACTGACCAATTTGAGGTCAAGAATATCCAGAACATCGGAGTTCTTCTCCGATACGAACTTAACTTGCAAGTTCCTCAACCAATCCAGATAGTTGGGATCATTCAACATATTTTTATCTATGGTGTTATGCAGTGAAAATAAAGAAGTCATAATATAAACTTAAATCTGCATAAATAAGAACAATAGTATAAATAGATCCCACATGTTTGACGTGCATAACTAGATGAGAACTTTTAAACTAATTATATCTTTCACTATTTTATCGGATACCATAGCCCTCTCCTATAGTAAATGAGAAATCCTAATCTGATTTCTTTATGGGGTTGAGTTCCTAATCCCTCATTGAAGCCTTATGGATATCATAATAAATCTCAATGAGTCTAAAAGTAGAAACATCTATCCAATTGCATCTCATACAATTTTCAACATAAATCTTGCCTCTAAAAACACTCATAGCCTTATGGATATCACAACAAACTATAGTATTTTTAGTTAAGTCATACCCTTAATTTTCATACAGTCATATCTGAAAAATACTATCTTTCTGGATATCACAATAAAGTAATATATTTAAAATATATCGTAAAGCATCTAATATGCACCAAGACAAACCCATATCAATCCCCATAGTTAGCCTTATGGATATCACAACAAATATACAATGATTTTTGACAGAATATTGGCTAGGCATGAAGGAAGGCAAATGTAGTGTTCAAAATACTAAGCTACCATTATTCAAGATTTGAACCAATCCAATTGGCTAGGATGTTGGGTTTTGGTGGTGCAACAGAAGAACTAGGTGTTTAAAATTTTCAATCAAAACATCTGATGCACCAGAAACCCTAATGCCTAGGAATCCTTGACTATAATAATCAAAGTACAATAAATATAAACTAAGATAAGAAAAATATCTATAGCACCAATCCTAATTTTTATGAGGCATCCAAGTATCCATCCTCGAATAGTGATCCATACGAAAATTGAACCAAAGACAGCACTCTTTTTTCACCTTGCTTCAAGAGTTCTATCCCCAGAACTCAACTAGCACTGTACCGATCAAGTTTTTCCAAGAATCTGACTCCACTCTCTCAGAACCTGCTCTAAACTTTTGATTCTCTTTCTTTAGGACTCTCACAATTCTTGTTAGGATCAGATAAGGCTTTGTCTTAAATCCTAAAGTTTTGTCCTAAAACTAAGATAGGTTATAAGAAAGAAAGGAAAGCAACGGAAAGAAATTAAAAACCCAATCTGAATGTCTCGGACACCCAGCACCCCGACCATTTTAAGCCACTAGAGGGATGCCAAAAGAAAGGGACACACCTCATCCAAGAGGCTTATCTGATCAGATTATCAGAGATAAGAGTTCTTTCAAGCAGAAGGACTCTTATCAATGATACGTCGATCAGCACCCTCATCTGTGCGTGCGACCAAAGAAGGGATATTTTTGCATCCCTTCTCAAATCAAAAAAATCCACAAAAATTCATATGGATAGGGGATTTAATTTTAATCTTAGATCACTAGATAAGGAGATCAAAAGATCTACAAAAAAAAGTGATCCCTACATCTCTTCATACGAGTGCTGATCACCGCATGCATGCACATGTGAGGGAACTTTTAGCATCCATTTGGCCATCTGATAAGTCTGAAAAAATTTTAGAAAAATTACCAAAAATATCTTTCTAAATGTGAAACATTATCACAAAAAATTGTTCTAATTTAAAAGCATTTGATTAGGAGAAGGACTCTTTAAAACATAAAGAGATGCGATGCTTCTACGCACGCATGCGAGAGACCCTTCTCGTTTCTAATTTTTCTTTATCCCAAAAATTTTAAAAAAAAATTATCTCATACTTTGAGGTATGAAACAGAGGATGGAGGGTGATATGGGCTACCACACATGCCTTAATCTCATTCCAAAAGGACTCTTCCTTCTGCCCACGCCAACACTTGTATGCAAAACCTGTTTTTGCGCCAAGAGTCCTTCACAACATGGACTCTTCATAATTGGCATTAATATGGGATGTGGCACCCTAATTGGGTTACTTTTAGGTGGAACGATCTATCCCAAATGCCCAACAAATTGAGCTAGCTAATTAGCAAGGGATGAGACCAAATTGATCTCTAAAGGAGTAAGGATTTCCACACGTGCTAGCATGCTTATCGGAACCCTAATTGAATCTAAAATTCCAATCAACCTTTTCCAAAAGGATCTTTGGTCAATTTTTATATGTGTGTGACCTATTAGATTCCACATCTAGCCAGTAGTAGATTTGAATATAAGTTGATCGAATTTAATTAGATTTCAATCTAACCGATTTAGGTCCAATCGATCTAACCCAAGTTCAATAATTAGAATCTTTTTTAATTGACAATCGAATTAAACTCTTTAATTTGATCAAACCTACAAGTCAAGATTGACATCTAGCAATATATCATGGCTACCCAGAAGATGTGAAATTTGATAAAAATATCAAATATACCCTTCAGTGGTAAATTACCGTGTAATTTAATCCTTCGATCATTCCTGCACTCTGAATATGTTCATGAGTATGAAATTATGTCAAACTCAAACACATATTCATATCGATTCTTAATTAACTAATGATGACTTCGATAAAGAAGCATTAGAAATTCTTTCTAATTTTTTTCCTACATTTGGCCAAAAGATTTTTTTTCAAATCATCTAGGAATGAGAATTCACAAGAAGCGATCTCTTCTTACTAGGAGTGATCGATTTTATGTTGACCTACTCACAACCTCCATATATACTCCATCATATCCAGAACACCCTGTACATATCTTAATACCATGCCTGGGTATAATCTAAAATATGGGTTCATGTGCACAAGATTTCATGGTGGTCTCAGGTCTAAGGATTACTTGCACAACTCTCACTTAGAGAATCATCTTTAACATGTAAGGCTTCCATAAGATGTTCTCTTTTATCGAGTCAATTCAATGGACTTATTTTCCAAATAAGCACCCACATCTTTATATTTGTGTCCCATACACAAGTGGCTAGTGAGATCTACTATCCTCTCTATCGAGCATGCATAGGATGTGCTAGTCTATCCAGAATATTGATCTCCGACTCAATACTCATACGATCAAAAATATTTAAGATTAAGATTTTAGGATTTTAGGTCTCATTAGCATGACCCATTCATATCTCCCAAAATTATTGTCCTAATCTTTGGGGTTCATCATTATCTTAATTATAATAAGATATAGCTAAAATAATGAATCAATATCTTATTTTATTATCAAATAATATATATCATTGCATGAGTTAAAAAATTATCCAGAAAAATTTTATCGCAACATACTTGCGATTGACTTATAGGTTACTCTTCTTTCAATCTCCCACTTGCACAAAAACCAATCATCTTTCTAACTCATACAATCAAGATGGTGATTAAATAGTTGCTGTGGTATGGTCTTAGTGAATGGATCTGCTATATTGTTCTTTATATCTACTCATTCAAGGACAACATCTTGTCTCTTTATAATTTTTCAAACAAGGTGGAAGCATCAAGGATGTGCGTGGATCTATAATGAGACTTAGATTCCTTAACTTGAATAATGGCTCCAGTGTTATCACAATAAAGTGACACTGATCTTTCAATCTCAAGAATGAATCCTAAATCCATGATGAATTTTTTCATCCAGACAGCTTCCTTAATGGCTTTCCTAGCAGCGATGTACTCTACCTCAGTAGTTGAGTCAGCTATTATTTGATGCTTAGAACTCTTCCAACTCACCGTCCTACTATTTAGGGTAAATACGTATCTTAAAATTGACTTGCTATCATCTGGATCAGATTGAAAACTAAAATCTATATATCCCTCTAGTTTCAACTCTGATCCTCCATCATATATGAGAAAAGTATCTTTAGTCCTTCTTAGGCACTTCAGAATATTTTTCACAGCTTTTCAATGATCTTTTTCTGGATTAGCCTAAAATCTACTAGCTATGCCTAAAGCATAAGCTATATCAGGCCTGATACATAGTATAGCATACATAATTGATCCCACAACTGAAGCATAAGGGATTTCATTCATCCTCTTCCTCTTTTTTGGTGTCTTAGGATATATTTTCTTAGAAAGACATATACCATGACTTACAGGCAGGTAACCTCTCTTACTTACCTTCATATTAAATCTCTTTAATATGAGATCTATGTACCGTGACTGGGATAAGCCTAACATCCTTTTAGATCTATCTCTATAGATCTTTATATCCAATATATAGGATACTTCATCTCAGTCTTTCATGATAAACTTATTCGATAGCCAAGCCTTGACCAATTGCATCATTGGGATATCATTCTCAATGAGCAGTATGTCATCGACATACAGAACTAGGAAGATAATAGTACTCCCACTTGTCTTCTTATACACACAAAGTTTATCTTTATTTTTGATAAAATCAAACTCTGACTGTCATATCAAATCAGATGTTCCAGCTCCTTGAAGCCTGCTTCAATCCATAAATAGATTTCTTTAGCTTGCATACTTGATTTGCCCTCCTACTTGAGATAAATCCTTCTGGTTGAGTCATATAGACCTCTTCCTTAAGATTATCATTGAGGCAAGTGATCTTGACATCCATTTGCCAAATCTCAAAGTCGTAGTATGCCACTATAGCAAGCAAAATTCAAATGGACTTAAGCATGGCCACTGGTGAGAAGGTTTCATCATAGTCAATTCCTTTTCTTTGTCTGAAATTCTTTGCTGCCAACCTAACTTTATAGGTTTTTATTTGACCATTTGCTCTGATCTTCTTCTTGAAGACCCACTTGCATCCTATTGGGGTCACGCTTTTAGGTGCATCAACTAAGGTCCACACTTGGTTGGTGTACATCAAGTCCATCTCAGATTTCATGGCTTCCAGCCATATGTCTAAGTCTCTACTCATGACAGCTTTTGAATAGGTCAGTGGATCATCATCCTGAATGATGTTGATCGTATTGTCATTCTCAATGACAAAATCAAATCTCAGATGTGCTTGACGCACACTATCTGACCTTCGAAGAGGAGGTATATATTATGGATGTACCTCATCTTTGGATACTTCTGATTGAGGATCTTCTTATGGTTCAACCATAGGTATTTTTAGATTGATTTGTAGATTCTGAAGTTCCATAAGTTCAATATTCCTCCCACTACCTCCTTGGATGAACTTATTTTTCAAGAAAGTGATGTGCCTACTAACAAACACCTTTTATTCAGTAGGATGGTAGAAGTAGTATCCATTAGTTTTCTTAGGATATCCTACAAACCTATATTTGTCTGATCTAGCACTAAGCTTATGTCCAAAAATATTTTTGACATAAGCAGGACAACCCCAAATATAAGCTTCCTTTTCTTCCATATCTCATATGGTGTGCTTACAACAGACTTTGAAGGTACCTTGTTTAAAATATATGTGGCAGTTTCTAGGGTATATCTCCAGAAAGATATTAGAAGATCAGTGAAGCACAACATGGACCGCACCATATCCTCCAAAGTGCGATTCCTCTTTTCTATTACATCATTTAATCGAGGTATAGAAGGAGGGGTCCATTCAGAGAGAATATCTTTACTTTTAAGATGATCAAGAAATTTACTGGATTAATATTTTTCTCCTTGATCAGATCGAAGAATCTTGATATTTTTTTTTTTTCAGTTTGTTTCTCGACCATACATTGATACTCCTTGAACTTATCAAAAGCTTCAAATTTATGTTTCATAAGATACATATATTTGAACCTTGATAAATCATTTGTAAAGGTGATAAAATAGGAGTATCCTCCTCTATCCTGAGTTGTCATTGATCCACATACATCTATATGTACTAGGGCTAACAACTCATTCACTCTCTCTCCATATCCAGAGAATGAAGTCTTGTTCATCTTACCCATGAGACAAGATTTACAAGTTTTCAATGATTCATAATCATATGGGTCAAAGAATTCTTCTTTGTAAAACTTGTTTATCCTTGACTCACTAATATGACCAAGGCGGCAAAGCCAGAGATATGTGATATTTACATCTTTTCTCTTTCTTTTCATATTTCTTTCAATATGAAAAATATTTTTATTGAGTGCAAAAATTAAAAGATTGTTATCAATATTACTACTGCCATAAAATTCATTAGAAAAGAAAATGAAACATCTATTTTCTATTGGACTTATTTCATAATTTTATTTTAATAACAAAGATATAGAAATAATATTTTTTAATAACTTTTGGTATGTAATAACAGTCTTTTAATTCTAAAATTTTTACTCGAAAGTAAATCAAGCATACAGGTTTTCACAGTCTCTGCGCTAATGGACTCTCCACTTGCACCATAAAGCTCGAGGTCACCTCTTTTCAGACCTTTAATATCCTGTAGTCGCTTTAATGAATTATAAATATACAACCCACAGGCAATATCTAATACCTAAGTATCAGACTCTGAGCCATTTAATGAAAAATAGATCTGTATCATATACACATCTTTTGGTACTGTACTTACATCCTACTTCAAACTTGTAAGGTTATTCTTGCAATTATACTTTCAATATCCAAATTTACTACAAAATGAACAGATAATATCCTTATGGATATCTATTGCCTTCTCATTATTACTGACCAATCCAAGATCAGGAATATTCAGAACATTGAAGTTCTTCTCCGATATGAACTTAATTTGCAAGTTTCTCAATCAATCCACATAGTTGGGATCGATCAACATAGTTTCATGTAGTGAAAATAAAGAAGCCATAATATAGACTTAAATCTACATAAATAAGAATAATAGTATAAGTAGACCACTCATGTTTGACATGCATAACTAGATGAGGTCTTTTATAACTAGTTATATCTCTCGCTATTTTATCGGATACCATAGCCCTCTCCTATAGTAAACGAGAAATTCTAATCTAATTTCTTAATAGGGTTGAGATCCTAATTTCTCAATAAAATCTTATGGATATCACAACAAATCTGAATGAGTTCAAAAGTAGAAAAATCTATCTAATTACATCTCATGCAATTCTCAATATAAACTTTATCTCTAAAAATACTCATAGCCTTGTAGATATCACAACAAACTATAGTATTTTTAGTTAAGTTAGACCTTTCATTTTCATACCGTCATATTTGAAAAATACTACTCTTGTGGATATCACAACAAGGTAACATATCCAAAATATGTCATAAAGCATCTAATATGCACTAAGACAAATCCACATCAATCCCTATAGCAAGTCTTATGGATATCACAACAAACCTATTATTTTTGACAGAATATTGATTAGGCATGAAGGAAGGCATATGTAGTGTTTAAAATACTAAGTTACTTTCATTCAAGATTTGAACTAATCCAATTAGTCAAAAAAGTGTTAAGATTGGTGGGAGTCCCCCCATTCCTTTTCTTAGATACCAATAAAATTAGCCAGGCCAGCAATGGAACCAATTAAATAACCACCGCACTTGAAATACTCCTTAGACACCAATTGATTAATTAATTCAAGAAATGGGTCAGCTATTGGTTTACAATACTACGACTTAAAATGATTTTTATGAGGGCTTTAATGGTCTCATACACATCCTTATTCAATCAATTATATCGATGCACTATTATAGTTATATTTTAACAATCATAACAACTAATCATAGCTTTCAATCATATCTTTAAGATATGAAATCATAATCATACAACATGATTATAACTAATAATCTCAAGCATACCACATATGCATGAAGTTCTAATAACATGCATGAACATAAAATACTCTTTTCATGATTCTTCTTCTTGGGACATCACAGTGGTACCCCTACACACCATAAGAGTATCCTATGGAATAGAAAGAGAGGATCTCTAAATCCTATTTGCTCTTATGACCAGAAAGCCTGATGATGAACCCCAATTAGAGTACTAAGCTACTAAGAAAGATTCTATATATACATCATACATTTTATATTTAAAACATATCTCTAAGATATGCTAGGGTTTTGATATTCAATAGGGTTCAACCCTTGACTATAATAATCAAAGGGTTTCAATCAAAACACTCGATGGACTAGAAACCCTAATGCCCAGAATCCCTTGACTATAATAATTAAAGTACAATAAATATAAACTAGGATAAGAAGAATACCTATAATACTAATCTCAATTTTTATGAAGCATCCAAGTGTCCGCCCTTCAATGGTGATCCACGCAAAAATTGAATCGAAGACAGCGCTCCTCCTCCACCTTGCTTCAAGAGTTCTAGCTCCTAGAACTCAACTAGCCCTATACCAGTCAGGTTTCTCCAAGAACCTGACTCCAACCTCTCAAAATCTTCTCTGGACTTCTGATTCTCCTTCTTTAGGATCCTCATAATTCTTGTTAGGATCATATAAGGTTTTATCTTAAATCCTAAAGTCTTGTTCTAAAACTAAGATAGGTTGTAAGAAAGAAATGAGAGCAACAGAGAAAAATTAAAAATTTGATCTGAATGCCTCGGATACCTAGCACCTCGACCATTTTATAGCCACTAGAGGGATGCCAAAAGGGAGGGACATGCCTCATCCAAGAGGTTTATCAGATCATATTATCAGAGATAAGAGTTCCTTCAAACAGAAGGACTCTTATCAATGATACGTCGATCAACACCCTCGTCTGCATGTGCAACCAGAAAAGGGATGTTTTTGCATTCCTTCTGAAATAAAAAAATTCCACAAAAATCCATGTAGATAGGGGATTCAATCTTGATCTCAGACCACTAGATAAGGAGATCAAAAAAATCTACAAAAAGAAGTGATCCTGGCACCTCTTCATGTGAGTGCTGATCACCGCATGTGCGCATGCAAGGGAATTTTCAATGTCCGTTTGGCCATCTGATAAGTCTGAAAAATTCTAAAAAAATCACCAAAAATAGACTATCAAATTTGAAACATTATTACAAAAAATAGTTTCAATTTTAAATCATTTGATTAGGATAAGGACTCTCAAAAATATGGAGAGATGCGATGCTTCTATGCGCGCATGTGAGAGACCCTTCTCATTTCTAATTTTTCTCCATCCCAAAAATTTTAGAAAAAATCCATCTCATACTTTGAGATGTGCATCAAAGGATAGAGGGTGATATGTGCTTCCACACACATCTTAATCCTATGCTAGAAAGACTCTTCCTTCTGCCCACGCCAACACTTCATGCAAAACCTATTTTTGTGCCAAGAGTCCTTCACAACTTGGACTCATCATAATTGACATTAACATAGGATGTGGCATCCCAATTTGGATTACTTATAGGTGGAATGACCTAACCCAAATGCCCACCAAATTGGGATAGCTAATTAGCAAGGGATGAGACCAAATTGATCTCCAAAAGAGCAAGCGCTTCCACACGTGCTAGCATGCTTATCGAAACCCTGATTGAATCCAAAATTTCAATAAACCTTTTTCAAAAGAGTCCTTGGCTAATTTTTATATGTATATAATCTATTGGGTTCCACATCTAGCCAGTAGTAGGTCTAGGTGCAAGTTGATCGAATGTGATTAGATTTCAATCAAACCGATTTAGGTCCAATCGAGCTAATCCGAGTTCAACAATTAGAATCCTTTCTAATTGGTGATCGAATTAAACTCTTTAATTTGATCAAATCTATAAGTCAAAATTAATGTCTAGCAATGTATCATGACTATTCAAAAGATATAAAATTTGATAGAAATATCAAATATACTCTTCAGTGATAAGTTATCGTGCAATTCAATCCTTCGATCATTCTTGCACCCTGAATATGTTCATGAGTATGGAATCAGGTCAAACTCAAACACATATTCATATCGATTCTCAATTAACCAATGATGACTCCGATAAAGAAGTATTAAAATTTTTTTCTAATCTCCTTCCTGCTTTTGGCCAAAAAACTTTTTTCAAGTCATCTAGGAATAAGAATTCACAGGATGCAATCTCCTTTTACTAAGAGTGATCGATTTCATATTGACCAACTCACAACCTCCATACATACTCCACCATATCTAGAATACTTCATATATATCTTAATGCTATACCTAGATATAAACCAAAATATGGGTTCATGTGCACAAGATTTTATGGTGGTCTCAGGTCTAAGGATCATTTGCACAACTCCCACTTAGAGAACTATCTTTGATATGCAAGTAAGGCTTCCATAAGATATTTCTTTCATCAAGTCAATTCAGTGGATTCATTTTGCAAATGAGTACTCACATCCTTATATTAGTATCCCATACACAAGTGGCTAGTGAGATCTGCCACCCTCTCTATCGAGCATACATAGGATGTGCCAGTCTATCCGGAACATGATCTCCGACCCAATGCTCCTACGATCAAAAATATTTAAGATTAATATTTTAGAATTTTAGATCTCACTAGCATGACCTATTCATTTCTTCCAAAACTATTGCCTTAGTCTTTGAAGTTTATTATTATCTTAATTATAATAAGATGCAGCTAAAATGATGAATCAATGCTTTATTTTATTATCAAATAATAAATATCATTACATGAGTTAAAAAATTATAAAAAAAAATCTCATCATAACATACTTGTGATTGGCATATAGGGCACTCTTCTTTTATAGAAAAGTATTAAGATTGATTGGGGTCTCTCCGTTGCTTTTCTTAAACACCAATAAAATTAGTCAGGCCAGCAACAGAACTAATTAAATAATCACCGCACTTGAAATACTTCTTAAACACCAATTGATTAATTCATTCAAAAAATAGGTTAGCTACTAGTTCACAACACTATAACTTAATATAATTTTTATGAGGGCTCTAATGGTCTCAAGCACATCCTAATTCAATCAATCACAATGATGCACTATTATAGTTGTATCTTAACAAATATAACAACTAAACCTAGTATCCAATCATATCTCTAAGATATGAAATCATAATCATACAATATGATTATAACTAAGTATCTCAAGTATATCACATATGCATGAAGTTTTAATAACATGCATGAACACAAAATACTCCTTTTATGATTCTTCTTCTTAGGACATCACAGTGGCACCCCTACACACCATAAGAGAGCCCCATAAAATAGGAAGAGAGGGTCTGTGAATCTTACTTGCTCTTATGATCGAACAATCTGGTGATAAACTCTAATTAGAGTATTAAGCTACTAAGAATGATTTTATACATACATCATACATTTTATATTTAAAACATATCTCTAAGACATGCTAGGATTTGGATGTTCAATCGGGTTCAACTCTTGACCCGACTTGAATCAAACCAAAAACCCATGCTTGATCACAATCAAGATAATAATTTAACCTTTGATTATATAGATCAAGATAAGCTCTGATACCACTATTAGATTTCAGGGGTACAGCAAAAAGGTTAGGTGTTTAAAATTTTCATTCAAAACACCCGATGCATTGAAAATCCTAATACCCAGAAATCCTTGACTATATGAATCAAAGTATAATAAATATAAATTTGAATCAGAAAAATACCTGTAGCAGTAATCTAATTTTTATAAGACATCAAAGTGTCTTCCCTCCAATGGTGATCCACACAAAAATTGATCAAAGACAGTGCTCCTCCTTCACCTTGCTTCAAGAGTTCTAGCCCCTAGAACTCGACTAGCCACCAATCGATTAGATCTTCCTTCAGCCCTAAGTCTGAACCTCTCTGAACCACTCATTAGATCTGACTACCTTTTTTTGGATCTCTTAAACCCTTAGAGCTATTAGGATTAGGCTTGTCTTAAAAGAACAAGCCTTTGTCCCACTAACCTTTTTGAACACACATGGATCCTCCTCGTTCTTGATGAAACCAAACATTTTGATCACATCATTGAAATGAGTATTCCAGCTCTGAGATGCTTGCTTAAGTCCATAAATGGATCTTTGCAGCTTGCAGACCTTGTGATCATCATCACTGGATGTGAAACCAAATGGCTGTTCCATATAGATATCTTCCTCAAGATGTCCATTTAAGAACGCCATTTTCACATCCATCTACCATATTTCATAATCGAAATAGGTTGCAACAGCAAGCAATGTGCGGATAAATTTTAGCATGGCTACAAGCGAGAAGGTATCCTGATAGTCAATGCCTTCGCGCTGACTATAACCTTTCATTACGAGCCTAGCCTTGAATGTCTCTACATTCTCATCTGCACCATCTTTCTCTTGAAGATTCATTTACACCCAATAGGTACAATACCTTTAGGTAGATCTACCAAGGTCCAGACTTGGTTTGAGTAAATCGAGTCAATTTCAGATCTCATTGTCTCTAACCATTTCTCAGAGTCGATATCTGATATCGCCTCATCATAGGTCTTGAGATCATCACCATGAGCCCCATTTCTCATGAGGAATATTTCCTCTATATCCACCTATATGGTATCTAAGTACCTTTCAGGAGGATGATAAATCCTAGTCGATCTACAAGGTGGAAGAGGTTGTATTAGGACTGATTCTAATTGATTAGGTTCCTCAGGTTCTTTAGCTCGTTGCTCTTGGGAGATATTCTCCTTGAGCTTAATTATTCTTTCGATGCCACCATCTTGAATAAACTATTTTTCAAGAAAAATAGCATTTCGACTCACAATCACATTGTGATCTTTCAGAATATAAAAATAGTATCCTAATGACTCTTTAGGATATCCTATGAATCGAGCTCTAAAAGACCTGAACTCTAACTTGTCCGCCTGCTGTCTCTTGACATTAGCCGGACAACCCCAAATTCTGAGATGATTCAGACTTGGCTTCTTATCATGCCATATCTCATACGGTATGGTAGGAATGATTTTAGATGGAATCCTATTCAATACATATATTGCTATCATGAGACAATATCCCCAAAGAAACTTAGGGAGGTCCGTAAAGCTCATCATGGAATGGACCATATCTAATAGGGTCCGGTTTCTCCATTTTGAAACCCCATTGAATTGTGGCATTCCAGGTGGAGTCCATTGAGATACTATGCCATTATCCTTAAGATAGTTTAGAAACTTCTGACTAAGGTATTCACCTCCTCGATCTAATCAAAGAACCTTAATGGGCTTTCCTGTTTGTTTTTCTACCTCATGCCTGAATTCTTCGAACTTTTTAAAAGCTTCAGACTTGTATTTCATTAGAAACACATAGCCGTACCTAGACATATCATCGGTAAAGATAATGAAGTAGACATAGTTGCCTTTAGCCAGCACATCAAATGGGCCGCACACATCCGTATTTACTAGGACAAGTAGGTCTGTGGTCCTTTCCCCATGTCCTACAAAAGAAAGTTTGATCATTTTGCCTTGAAGGCATGATTCACAAACTGGATATGACTCGAAAGTCAATGGACTCAACAGTCCAAATTTCTCTAATTTGTTAACCCTATCTTCCGCTATATGACCTAGCCTTAGGTGCCATAGATACCTATCATTTAGACTATCTCTAGGCCTTTTAATTCCGATGGCATTCATGTTGCCCAGCTATGCAACCCAAGAGAGGGGGTGAATTGGGTTTCTTAAAAAAAAATTTAACTTAACTTATAACTATAAAGATTAATTAACAATGAGCAAGATAAGTATGGAGAGTGTAATCTATGCAAGGTGTAGAAGTTGGACACCGAAATGCAAGAGGATATAGAAATTTAAAAGGAGAGCAAGTAAGCACAACACAAACAAGAAGATTTATAGTGGTTCGGTGCCAACCTTGCACCTACATTCACTCCCCAAGCTCCTACTTGAGAATTCAAATCTACTAAACTGTATTCAACCTGAATACACTCGTCGGAACCTCCGACTCTAGCTATCCCAAGCTAGAACACTTATTTTTCGAGTACAAGCCAACCCAATACAATCTGATTCAAGGTTCGGATCAACCTTTTCACGTTTTGGAACCCTTCCCAAAATAAAAATAATAACTCAAAAAGAGTATTACAGTTAATTGCACAGAAATACAGATGAAGCTCCTTTAATGAGCAAATAAAGCTTTAAATATACTTTACATAATTAGAAGGAAGCTCTTTCTGATTTTCTCAAGGTGGTTGAAAACTTGAATGAGCTCTTGAGGAGTCGGTGAACTTGAATTAAAAGCTTCTTGAACTCTTTAAGTGGACTCTTGCTTAGGGTTGAAAAGAATACTTGAAGAACCTTTTTCAAATCTCTTTCTTGTTTTTGATTCCCTCCTTTAAGTCCCTTTATATAACTTCAAATAATGGTGGA
Organism: Elaeis guineensis; assembly: GCF_000442705.2. Classification (NCBI taxonomy): domain Eukaryota; kingdom Viridiplantae; phylum Streptophyta; class Magnoliopsida; order Arecales; family Arecaceae; genus Elaeis; species Elaeis guineensis. The sequence goes on from NC_025994.2 coordinate 54,389,311, forward strand.
GAGTAATCTGGGCTGAAATAGAGCTGTTAGAGCACATTAAATGAGCATTAAATGCAATCGAAACAGGTTAAAAACTAGCCATTACAGAAATTTCCCATCACAGGGGTCGACTCATAGGGTCGACTCATGCTCATGGATCGACTCATGGGGTCGACCTCTGTGGAAAAGAGCAAAAAATGACTGTTTTATAAATTTGGCCTGCAAAGCAGCAGAGGTCGACTCATAGGGTCGACTCATGCCAAGGGGTCGACCCATGGGGTTGACTCACAGAGTGTGCTAGTCAAAATTTTCACATGCCATTCAACCCTTTTAGCCATGAGTCGACTCATGGGGTCGACTCAAAAAAAAAAAATCTGATTTTCTTACAAAATATACTTCCAAAAATATTAAAATTTTCTCTAATAGATTGCACATCTTTTGTTCTTACTCTTGAGGCTTCCGAATCAGGTCTTTGATAAAATTATGATTTTGCTCCTAAAATGCAATAAATCTTTTTCCAAGCTAAAATTATTAGAAACCCCCTCAAATACTTTGTAATCATCAAAATCAATTCAAGGAGCAACAATCTCCCCCTTTTTGATGATGACAAAATATTTGAGCTAAAGCATATATAAAGCATTGAACATGAATTTTAAATTTATGAAGATGCATCACTTAAATATTATAGCCAAGTATTGAAACAAAATACATCAGAAGTAGTTTAAAGATAAATTTGAAATTTGTTATAAATTTGAAATTTGCTTATAAGTGTATTTGCCTGGAAAGAGAAAGCTGATTTTGATTCTTTGGCATATGACACATGTGCCCATTTGCTTAACAATTTACTTATTGCTCATTCTTTATTGCTTATTTCTCAATCTTGATTTATTGCTTATTGTTAAATCTTTATTGCTCTTATTGCTCAATCTTGATTTTTGAATTTTTGCTTATTGTTCAATCTTTATTGCTCTTATTGCTCAATCAATCTGGATTTTGATTCTCTACTCCCCTTTTTAACAGCATCAATTGAGATTCTCTGCTTCCCTTTTTAAAAGACATATTTTCTCTATTCTTTTTTTTTGATGGGATCAATTTTACTTCTTTAGCTTCCTTCTTTGATTGCGTGTTTCTTTATTGCTTATTGTTTTACTCCCCCTCAATATAGCAAACGTAAAAGATATACCAATTTGCTCATTTAAAAGATATTGCTATTCAAGTATTTCACAGCACAAATCTCATAATTAAAAGTAATTCAATTTGATCATATTCAGAGATATTCATTGAAAGTCAAAGTATATATATATATATATATCCAAAAGGTGATTGAATACATAGATGTTTCAATACATAAGTGTTAACTTAGAGTACAAAAGACATGGATAGAAACTATCCAAGAGTCAATCAGTCAACATTACATTACATGGCCCACAAGATAGATCCTAGACAAAAACTAAAGAAAGGACAGACTACACTGGATCTAATAGATATCATGGCTGGATGGATCAGAGTCTGATGAATCAGAGATGGGGTGAGGAGATGAAGGATCATGTCCACGAGCTCGACCTCTACTGCGTCTGCCTCTACCATAGGTAAAGGTGCCAGCACGAGTGGAGGGGTGAGAAGATCCTGAAGGCTGAGAAGCAAAGGACTGAGCTACGAGTGAGAGTCTAATGGTGTCCAGAAGGTTCAGAGCTCTCGAAATAGATTGTAGCAGTGCACTGAACTGAGTGGAAGCATGTTCACTAGAGCCCCTGATCTCTCTCCTCAGGAAGTCAAAACCACTCTCGAAGACTCCTCGTAGTCTGGCCGCCTCCGTAGATAGGTCTGAGACCTCTGTGATGTCCTCATGCGGCTGTGGAAGGGCTAGAGCTAACACTTACCCCTGCAAGTCAAGTACTCTGTCAGTTAGTCTCAATAAACAACTCTCAAGCTACTCAATGCGTGCTGACTGATCAGTAATCATCTGAAAAATAGTGGAGATGTGAGGGATCAGTGTCTGATCAGATACATTGTGAGATATCGATCCCTATGCAAAAGCTGAAGTACCCAACTAACGAGATAGTATGAAAGCTACATGCTGAGATATCATCTCTATCTAATCATCAGCCAATCTGATCTCTGAAGGATGTGCTCTGCTGTTCGGCTGCTGCACTGAAGTATGTCTCCTCACAGACTCTGACGGGCCAGCCTCGTGATCAGAAATAAATTGAATATCTGGTAAAGCTGCTCTGTGATCACAGAGGGATGAGGATGGTCTTTCCCCCTCTGCTCTATCCTCAGCTCTCTCTTCCACATCTTTTGTCCAACCACCATCAATTTTAGAAAATTCCATACGGTGCAATGTATGGCAGTTGATAGTGTCGGAGTGAGATAGCCTAGCTACTGCCTCCCCCTCAAAGCTAACTCTGAACCTCCTAAATACTAAAGTGAGAGCCATTCCAAAAGGCAAGTGTGCCTTGGACCTATTCAAGGTCTCTCTTATAGCATCAAACATCAATGTCGGGAGGTTCAGGGGGGTTTGAGTAATTACATGATACATAATGCAGATGTCCCGACCAGAGAGAAGATCATGTCTACCACTTCTAGAGAAAAATAACTTAGTTACTGTTGGGTATAAAATACCCTCCAGCCGAAGTTCATGACAGGAGTGACCCTCTGGGGATTCTACCGACTTTCGACCTTCGATGACATCTTTCCGAACCTCTCTGGCGGCCGAGCCTCCGCAACACTCCCAAGTTTTGCCGACGGATAAGCACCCACCAGCATCGACCGGATTCCTCATGACGGACGGACTCCACCCAAGTTTCCACGATGATCGACCACCTTCTAGACTTCGTCCGGACTCCTACGGGAGCCGGACTTCATCCCCGACTTCAACTGCAGGTAGACTTCGTCCGGACTCCTACGGGAGCCAGACTTCATCCCCGACTCCGGCTGCAGGAAGACTTCGTCCGGGCTCCTACGGGAGCCGGACTTCATCCCCGACTTCAATTGCAGGTAGACTTCATCCGGACTCCTACAGGAGCCGGACTTCATCCCCGACTTCAATTGCAGGTAGACTTCATCCGGGCTCCTACGAGAGCCGGACTTCGTTCCCAACTTTAATTGCAGGTAGACTTCGTCCGGACTCCAACGGGAGCCGGACTTCGTCCCTGATTCCAACTATGGGTAGACTTCATCCGGGCTCCCACGGAAGTCAGACTTCCGCCCTAAATTCCTATCGCAGGTACATCTCACCCCAAACTCCTACAAGGGTCGGACTCCGAGCTTCTACTGCAAGCGACCCACTCCGAGTTTCTGCTGCAAACAATCTACTTCAAATTTCTACCACGAGCGGTCTGTGCCAGATTCCCACCGTAAGCCTTCACCTGAGCTTCCATTATGGATGAATTTCTTTCGGATCTCTGTTGCAAATAGGCCTTGGCCGAGACTCCTCGACAAATGATCCCCATCCGAGCTTCTACGGAGATCGGACTCCGACTGAACTTCTATAAGCGGACAAATGCCGCGCTTATGGAATCCAGTAGCTGGACCCCTCCGGCAGATGAATCTCTCCAGCACCATCCAACATCCACCGCCGATCGACCCTCTGTCAAAGTTTGCATGAAACCAGACTGCGTCTGCGAAAAGCCTCTGACCGAGCTCCCATGGCAAGTGGTCCTCGCCTGCAGCCTTAATGCTCAAGGCATCCAACAGGATTTGCAACATCCGAGCTCCTCTCGGATGGATGGCTACCTCTCTCTGCCAGGCACCTCAACCGAGCTTCGGCCGACAGGCATTGACCCCCTGGCAGCCCGCAGTAATGGCCACGACTCTGCTCTGTCTCCTGCGACGGATCCCATGCGGCTCCATCACTCCCTGGCAGGCCTCAGTAACGGCCATGACTCTACTCCACTTCCTACGACGGATCCCACGTGGCTCCATCACTCCCTGGTAGACCACAGTAATGGCCACTACTCTGCTCCACTTCCTGCGATGGATACCGCATGGCTCCTTCACCCTCTGGCAAGTCGCGATAATGGACGCCGCTCCACTCCCCGCAACAGACTCCACGTGGCATGTCCCGGTGATGGCCATGATTTCACTCCACTACTCTTCACAATAAACTCCTCCTGACCCCGAGCAGCCCACTGCCAGATAGTTACAAACATCGCTATCAGTCTGTTGCCCCCTCCACCTATAAAAGGGGGACCCCAGATACGTTATTCTTTAAGCTCTAATTTCTATCCCAAAAACTCTGCTAAAATTTTCATTCGAGCACTCCATTCTTATTGAGGCAGAGAACTGACTTGAGCGTCGGAGGATCTTGCCAGAGCAACCCCAACTCTGGTTTAGACTTCTTTTGCAGGTCCCAACGGTGACCGCAACTTCCTCAACTCCAGCTTCTCCGATGTAGGTAGATTTTTGCACCAACAGGATTGGCGCTAGAGGAAGGGGTGAACCTTCGCAGTACCCTTGTTCTTAAAGGAGCACTCAACGGGACCACCTCCGATCATCTTTTTCGGTGTCCACTCCTTCCCCCACTAGGTCTTCGCCCAATGCCTCCCTGCAAAGCATCCACGCGGCGATCCATGGCCTCTGCGGCCAGATCTCAGGATCCGGTCTCACCTCCAGTTTTCTAGCCTCCTCCCCCTCCTCCGACAACGGCGGTTGGCGCAGAGCAATTCGACCTACTGGTGCAGTAGATCAGAGGCCTCACTGAAGCTGTGCAGGCTATACAACAGTAGCAGCAGCCGCAGGCATCGATGCAATTGGAGAGAGCATCGCCAGAACTCCAAAATCCGACAGCAGGACGGGCCACTTGGGCCAGTCGCCCCGTCTTTCCCGGAGAGACGAATCCGAGGGTGGAGAGCCCTCAGTCAGATCACAATTCCACCCCTGGAAGATCTCTACCTCCATTCTGCCAGAAGACCCTCGAGACCCGTAGTCGAGAGGATTTCCTGGATCGGAGGTTCCAAGAGATGAATCGACGGATCGAAGAACTCCACCATGCTCCCCCCACTTATGGTGAGGACATTTGTACTGACCCTCCCTTTTCTCAAATGATCATGCAGGAACCGATCCCGCCAAACTTCAAGCTCCCTCAATTTGAAAGCTACGATGGAACTTCGGACCCAGTTGACCACCTGGAGGCCTTCCGGACAATGATGCTGCTTCATGGAGTGCCCGACGCCATCCTATGCCAAGCCTTCCCATCCACCTTGAAGGGAGCGGCGAGAAACTGGTACTTGGTGCTGAAGTCGGGTACCATCTTTTCCTTTGATCAGATGAGCCACCAGTTTGTGGCTCATTTTGTTAGCAGCCGACGTCTCCGGAAGGGTTTGGAGTCCCTCATCAACATCAAGCAGAGGGAGGGGGAGTCCATTCGGGCCTACATCAACCATTTCAATATCGCCGCGTTGGAGGTCTGGAACTTGGACCAATCGGTAGCGATGGCCGCTCTGAAAGGCGGCCTTTAGAAGAACGACCTTTTATTCTCCCTGAAAAAGAAGTACCCCAAGGATTTTGCTAATCTATTGGCTCGGGCCGAAGGGTATGCCCGAGCAGAAGAAGCCTTCAAAATGAAGGATGAGGAGACCGCGAGAGAGTGGCAGGCGGGAGGCCCGAGCAAGCCCACAGTCGAAAAAGTGCCGAGAGAAGCTCGGCCACATTCTCGAACTCCTCCCAGGCACAAATGCATCCAGACTTCTCCCCGAGCGTGCAGACAGGGAAGCCCGGAGTGCCGAGCTCGATGGGGCTCTCCCCCAGGAAGATTCCGCAGCTACGCCCCCCTCAACGCATCGAAGACCCAGGTGCTGATGGAAGTCAGAGAGTAGCTCCCAAGGCCAGAAAGGATGCACACGCACCTCAGGAAGCGCAATCCTAATAAGTTCTGCCTCTACCATCGTGACCACGGCCACGACACGGAGGAATGCATTCAGCTTCGAGATGAGATCGAGGAGCTCATCCGACGAGGTCGGCTTGACAGGTTCATTCGGTGTCGACCTGAGGGTAGAGAAGATCGGCCAAGGGCCCTGTCGCAACCTGAGCCGCCAAGGAGGGAAGAGCAGCCCAGAGATCGGCCTCCAATTGGGATCATCAACTCTGTCTCTAGAGGACCTTGATAGGAAGTAGACCTTCCACGGCCCTGGGATTTGAAAACTTGTAAATGTATAACGAACGACCCTACTTTAAATCAAGATTTCTTTCAGATCTGCACATCTTTTCCTTTTTGGCATGGACTTGTAACGACAAGGGACGATCCCTTCGGACAACGAAAACAAACCCTAATGTGGGCAAAGTCGAAGGTCCGATTATTTATAGATCGGATGGGGGGAGAGGCCATATAGCGCCCATATGCACCCCCACAGCCATGTTAGGGACAGGAGGAGAATCTCATCCTAATATGAGCAAAGTCGAAGGCCCGGTTACACTTAGATCGGATGGGGGGAGAGGCCATGCAGCGCCCATATGTGGCCCCACAGCCATGTTAGGGACAGGAGGAGAACCTCACCCTAACATGAGCAAAGTCGAAGGCCCGATTACCCTTAGATCGGATGGAGGAGAGGCCCCACAACGCCCATATGTGCACCCACAGCCCTGTTAGGGACAGGAGGAGAATCTCGCCCTAACATGAGCAAAGTTGAAGGCCCGGTTACCCTTAGACCGGATGGTGGGAGAGGCCCCGCAACGCCCATATGTGCCCCTATAGCTCTGTTAGGGACAGGAGGAGAACCTCGCCCTAACATGAGCAAAGTCGAAGGCCCGATTACCCTTAGATCGGATGGGGGGAGAGGCCCTGCAACGCCCATATGTGCCCCCACAGCCCTATTAGGGACAGGAGGAGAACCTCGCTCTAACTTGAGCAAGGTCGAAGGCCCGGTTACACTTAGACTGAATGGGGGGAGAGGCCCCGCAATGCCCATATGTGCCCCCATAGCCCCGTTAGAGATAAGAGGAGGACCTCGTCCTAACCTGAGCTGAAACCTATTACGTCAGAAATGGGGGAAGAACCTCGTCCTGACACCAATTAAGGTCTGGTCATTCAAAACCAGATAAGAAAAAGGAAACCTTCCCAGCGACCCCTCCGCGCTCCCGCTACCCCGCTAAGATCAGGGAGAAAACCCTCACTCGAGAAAAAAAAAAGGGAAGGAGTTAAAAAGGAAAGCGACGGACTGCATCAGCGATGAATGGAAAATAAATTGCATCAAAGATGCAAGGAACCTCGTCTCAGCAAGGATTGGGGTTCTTATCAAAATCTCCGACCTTCAAGAAAGCTCTCAACACGAGCCAGAGATAAGGCGGCTTCCTCAGGGCGACGATAAGCCCGGACCTCCAAGCTCAAACTCCGAAAGGAGGCATCAAACCCGAGTGGTCTCGGACAAATCAGCGACCATAAACAGAAGGATGGGTCAATGTGACGGTGATCGGGTACTTTCGAACGGCATCAATATCAGACAATGCAAAAGCCGAAGAAAGCTCGGCAAATGACAATTCAACACATGAGTAAAAGAGGTAACGGAAATTTCTCTTTTCATGTCATTAATTAAGTATACATTACAGAGCCCTTGAGGCTGAAGAAGAAAGATGACAAGAAAAGCAAGCCGATGCGGTGACGACCAAGAACCTCCAGATGACATCGACATCAAAAAGAAAAAGAAAAGCAACAACGCCAACAAACAAACAAGCGGCAAAAGAAGACACATAGAAGGACGAAAGACAAAAAGAGCCCTAAGGGGGTCCGGCTTCTCCTGACTTCGAACTTTCGGCTTCGACCCTCATCAGGGAGTGCCTTAAGCTTTCGACTTCTTCTTCCAATTCCTTCTCTCTCATTAGCATCTCCATATATCTCTGATGAAGTCGCTGGCTTTCGTTCTCCGCCTCTCAATGCCTCTTTCTCAGGACCTCAGATTCCGCCTCTGCATCCTTGATTGCCCGCTGCTCGTATACCAGCTGGATCTTCAATTACTGCAGTTCGGCCTTCCCCTCCCAAAGGGCGACAGATAGTTCTTCTACGGTTCTTCTCAGGGATTGGAGTTCGTCAGGATCCCGAACGGGAGCAAACTGAGCTCCTTCAGCTAGCTACCTTTGAAGGCAGGCAACCTCGTCGGTCGCCATCCTAAGCTTCCCCCTATAGTCGTCCACCTACTTGCACCAACCGGCACGGTACGCGTTATAGCTCGCCTTGGCATCCTGGAGCTGTTGCTGAAGGTCGGAGAACTTCGACCATTCCCGATCACAATCGGCCCGAGTCAAAAGTCGGGACGAGCTTCCTTCCAACTAACTAATCCTCTCCCGTGCAGTCGATAGCTCCACTCTGAGAGAGCTGATCTTGGCAGCATGGGCCCAAGATCGGTTGCTGGCGCACTTCTTATGTTCCTCGAGCTCCTTCTCGAAGTTCGCTTTCCTCCGACTGTAGTCCATGATCCCCTTCACGTGGAGGTTCCGAAAGTAGATGGCCTCCGCGGTGGCCTCAGAGTGGCTCTCCCTCAACTTGTGAAGTTCGCCCTCCATCTCCTTCACCCCTTTTGTTAAATGATGAACTTTCTTCTTTAGATGTTGGATCGTGGACTTCAGCAGAATCTCCTATGGCAGGGGAAGTGCTTCGACAGGACACTGCCATCGGGAGACAAAAGCGTCAAAGCACGTCTCAATACAGAAAGCAAAACAAAAAAAAAAAGGGGGAGCAGAGTGGAGAAGCCCTCCAAAAGGAGAAATCCAATTTTATTAATTGAATGTTTCTTAAAGACAAGAGGAAAAAGAAAAATCACAATAAAGGAAAAATACAAAGTTAGAGGTCTCAGACCTCTGAAATAGGAGTTGGGGAGCTCGGTGTTCCCGGAAGGGGGGCTGCAGTGGCAGTAGCAGTGGGAGAGGGACCAGCTTCATCTTCAGACGCCTCGTCCAAGAAGTCGAGGTCGAGTTTGGGAAATTTCTTGGCCACCTTCTCTTGACAGAGCTCGAATCTTTTTATGAATGCTTCTTGGTCGAACTTGACGTTCAGGTCCCTCATCTCCGCAGAGGCCTTGAACTCCTCTACCGCTAGAACCCTGGCCTCCGAGACCAGGATCGAAATCTGCTCCATCAAATTTGCGACCTCGGCCTCCGCCTTCCTCACTGTCTCCTCCAAGGTCTGCTTTTCTTTCTCCAGGGCCTGCTTTTCTTTCTTCAAGGCCTCTTGGAGGGTGACTACCTCGACTGCCTTTTCTTTGAGGTGAGTAACTTCAGCCCGATAACTCTCCTCCTCCTGGATGGCATCCCTCCTCGCCCGATTCGTTGCCTCGATATTGGCAAGGAGCTGGTACCCAATCTATAAGGGCGGCTAGGAGGTCAGAATGAAGGTTGAGAAGCTAATTAAATGAAGGTGCGAAGGGAAGGAGGAAAGTGAATCTGTTTACCTCGAGAAAGGACCCTAGGGAGTCCCAAACCCGCTGTTCGGGATCGATGCGATCAATCCTCTGGATGACTTCGGGTAGGATGTAGCCATCGATCAGTCGCTTTATCAGGTCCCTGTCATTAAAGGAATTCTCTCCCGACTCTCCTTCAAAACCCAGGGACTCTTTGATGGTGGCTCGGTGGCTACTCACCCTGCGGGCCACCGACTTCCTTCTCCTCCCCCTCTCAACCCCTGGCGCCTCCTCGAAGCGGACCCCTGAAGCGGGAGCCTCAGCGGGGGAACTCCTTGAAGAGGCCCGGGGAGCCAGAGGTTCGACGTCTGAAGGAACGTCGACTGCGAGGGCCACCTGGGCGGGCATGGTCGAGCTCGTCTCCTCCGTTCTGGCCTTCTTTGCCGATCCGAAGGCCGCGGCGCCTTTTCTTTTGTGAGCCTTGAGGCCCTTGGCGAGCATCCGTGCTGCTTCGGCGTCCATTCCTGAAAAAAAAAAGAAGAGAGAGGAAAAGAGATCAGTAATGGAATGGAAAAGGAAGAAGTGATGCATAAAAAAAAAAAGGAGAGAGAGAGAAGAAGAGCGGGAGAAAAGAAAAGGAAGGAAAAGATGGGATACTCGCAGGGTCCAGGGGGCTCAAGCCGATGTTGAACAAAAACTGCTCCTTCAGAAGGTTGGGAAGGGAAGGAGTTGAGTAACTAAGAAGTTTCTGGGTGGCCTAAAGGTCGTCCTCCCCCAAGCTAGGAGCCTTGCGGACAGAGTCCCTTAGGGAGCCCCAAGGGGGCAATCCCAGCCTCAAGGTCGGGCATTGGACGAAGAGGTACTTTCCCTTCCAGTTGTGGATTGAAAAGGGAGCACCTTTCAGCAACCCCTTCTTGCCAAACTGGGAAGAGAAATACCACCAGTCCTTCACCGAGGGGTGGTGCTTGAAGGTGTAAAAATACCTAAACAAAGAAAGAGATGGATGAACTTCGACTACGTGGCAAAGAGAGAGGAACCCTATCAAAAACCTAAAGGAATTCGGTGCAACCGAAGCTAAAGAAATGTCTAAAAAATGAAAAAGGGCGATGACAAAGGGCGGAAGCAAAAGTCGGAGATCGATGTGGAAGGCCTCCTGATACAGGCAGAAACGGCCAGGTGGGGGGGTGCTAGCCCGGTCGGCGGGACCAGAAAGCTTCAGATCGTACTTCGGAGGAACTCCATACTGAACCCTTATCAGTAAAAATTCATCCAGAGTCAGAGAACAGGGAATGGCACCCGGCGCAAAAATCGGGCGAGGCCCAACCCTAGATGTGGGTTCGTCTACAGTGTGGGGGTTCTGGGGGGCTGAGGTGGACGAACTCCTGGAACCACTAGAGGTGGAGGTGCCGGAAGACATTTCCAACAAAGACCCTAAAAATCTTAGAGAAATCAGGTGGGACAAGAGGTGAAAGGTTTACAGGGGACCAAACTAGAGGAATGCGGCAGAAGAAAAATAGAGGAGAAAGAGAACCTAGATGGCAAGAAGAGAAACGAAAGTTTCGGGACTAACCTAGATCGCTCCGAAGGATGCAGAGGGGCGAGGACAGGGATGACTCGAAGAATGTTTAGGGCCAAGGCGGACGCCAAAGAGGGTCAGAGCTCTCGGAGAGAAGGCAGACACCGACAGAACTCTCAGGCGGAATGAGACTCCTGAAGGCAGAAAGGCGGGTTTAAATAGACCTTAAGATCCGGTGCTATAATGATCACGGATCTCCCCAGGCCGACCCACGCTCGCCACGTGTCCCACTCGCCACCGCAGGCGGCTAAAAATGGCTGACAGCTGACAGAGCCATTACTGCATCGTACCTGGGCCAACGCTCCAGTGCAAATTTCGAAAGGTCCCTTCGGATCATCCCGATTTGAAAAGACTCCAGCACGCACGCATTAAATGCCAGGATATCTGAGGGCGATCGTGCACAGGATTCAAGGGGATAACTTCGGCTATGAAAATTTCTCTATACTTCCTTTATTCGAAACTCGAACTCAGAAGTAGGGGGACTGGTGTTGGGTATAAAATAGCCCCCAGCTGAAGTTCGTGACAGGAGTGACCCTCTAGGGATTCTACCGCCTTCCGACCTCCGACGACATCTTTCCGAACCTCTCTAGCGGCCGAGCCTCCACAACACTCCCAAGTTTTGCCGACGGATAAGCACCCACTAGCGTCGACTGGATTCCTTACGACAGATGGACTCCACCCAAGTTTCCACGATGATCGACCACCTTCTAGACTTCGTCCGGACTCCTACGGGAGCCGGACTTCATCCCCGACTTCAACTACAGGTAGACTTCGTCCGGACTCCTATGGGAGCCGAACTTCATCCCCGACTCCGGCTATAGGAAGACTTCGTCCGGACTCCTACGGGAGCCGGACTTCATCCCCGACTTCAATTGCAGGTAGACTTCGTCCGGACTCCTACGGGAGCCGGACTTCATCCCCGACTTCAATTACAGGTAGACTTCGTCCAGACTCCTACGGGAGCTAGACTTCATCCCCGACTTCAATTGCAGGTAGACTTCGTCCGGGCTCCTACGGGAGCCGGACTTCAACCCCGACTTCAATTGCAGGTAGACTTTGTCCGGACTCCTACGGGAGCCGGACTTCATCCCCGACTTCAATTGCAGGTAGACTTCGTCCAGACTCCCACGGGAGCCGGACTTCATCCCCGACTCTGACTGCAGGAAGACTTCGTCTGGGCTCCTACGGGAGCCAGACTTCATCCCCGACTTCAATTGCAGGTAGACTTCATCCGGAATCCTACGGGAGCCAGACTGCATCCCCGACTCCGACTGCAGGAAGACTTCGTCCGGGCTCCTACGGGAGCCGAACTTCATCCCCGACTTCAATTGCAGGTAGACTTTGTCCAGACTCCTACGGGAGCCGGACTGCATCCCCGACTCCGGCTGCAGGAAGACTTCATCCGAACTCCTACGGAAGCCGGACTTCATCCCCGACTTCAATTGCAGGTAGACTTCGTCTGGGCTCCTACGGGAGCTGGACTTCATCCCCGACTTCAATTGCAGGTAGACTTCGTCCGGACTCCTACGGGAGCCGGACTGCATCCCCGACTCTGACTGCAGGAAGACTTCGTCCGAGCTCCTACGGGAGCCGGACTTCATCCCCGACTTCAATTACAGGTAGACTTCGTCCGGACTCCTACGGGAGCCGGATTGCGTCCCCGACTCCGGCTGCAGGAAGACTTCGTCTGGACTCCCACGGGAGCCAGACTTCATCCCCGACTTCAATTGCAGATAGACTTCGTCCGGACTCCTACGGGAGCCGGACTTCATCCCCGACTTCAATTGCAGGTAGACTTCGTCCGGACTCCTACGGGAGCCGGACTTCATCCCCGACTTCAATTGCAGGTAGACTTCATCCGGGCTCCTACGGGAGCCAGACTTCGTCGCTACGAGAGCCGAACTTCGTCCCCGACTTCAATTGCAGGTAGACTTCGTCCGGGCTCCTACGGGAGCCGGACTTCATTTTCGACTTCAATTGCAGGTAGACTTCATCCGAATTCCCACGGGAGCCAGACTTCGTCCCCGATTCCAACTGTGGGTAGACTTCATCCGGGCTCCCATGGAAGCTGGACTTTCGCCTTAAATTCCTGTCGCAGGTAGATCTCACGCCAAACTCCTACAAGGGCCGGACTCCGAGCTTCTACTGCAAGCGACCCACTCCGAGTTTCCGCTGCAAACAATCTACTTCAAATTTCTATCACGAGCGGTCCGTGCCGGATTCCCACCGTAAGCCTTCACCTGAGCTTCCATTATGGACGAATTCCTTTCGGATCTCTGTTGCAGACAGGCCTTGGCCGAGACTCCTCGACAAATGATCCCCATCCGAGCTTCTACGGAGATCGGACTCCGACTGAACTTCTATAAGCGGGCAAATGCCACGCTCATGGAATCCAGTAGTTGGACCCCTCCGATGGATGAACCTCTCCAGCACCATCCGGCATCCACCACCGGTCGACCCTCTGCCGAAGTCTACGCAAAACCGGACTGCGTCTGTGGAAAGCCTCTGATCGAGCTCCCACGGCAAGTGGTCCTCGCCTGCAGCCTTAACGCTCAAGGCACCCAACAGGATTTGCAACATCCGAGCTCCTCTCGGATGGATGGCTACCTCTCTCTGTCAGGCACCTCAACCGAGCTTCGACCGATAGGCCCTTACCCCCTAGCAGCCCGCAATAATGGCCACGACTCTGCTCCGCCTCCTGCGATGGATCCCACGCGGCTCCATCACTCCCTGGCAGACTTCAATAACGGCCACGACTCTACTCCACTTCCTGCGATGGATCCCACACGGCTCCATCACTCCCTGGTAGACCACAGTAATGGCCACTACTCTGCTCCACTTCCTACGATGGATACCGCATGGCTCCTCCACCCTCTGGCAAGTCGCGACAACGGACGTCGCTCCACTCCCCGCAACAGACTCCACGTGGCATGTCCCAGTGATGGCCACGATTCCACTCCACTACTCTTCACAACAAACTCCTCCTGACCCCGAGCAGCCCACTGCCAGACGGTTACAAACATCGCTATCAGTCTGTTGCCCCCTCCGCCTATAAAAGGGGGACCCCAGATATGTTATTCTCTAAGCTCTAATTTCTATCCCAAAAACACTGCTAAAATTTTTGTTCGAACACTCCATTCTTGTTGAGGCATAGAACTGACTTGAGCGTCAGAGGGTCTTGCCGGAGCAACCCCAACTCTGGTTTAGACTTCTTTTGCAGGTCCCGACGGCGACCGCGACTCCCTCGACTCCAGCTTCTCCGACACAGGCAGATTTTTGCACCAATAGTTACCATGTGGTGTAGCAGTCTCATCTCAATGGAAAGAATCTTTGCCTCTAATTTGTTCAGACTTTCAGTGAAGGTTCTCCCTAGAATAATATTTATTCCTTCCTCTTTAATTGGGAGTTTCATGTTCATGTACCCTTCACAAGGTAAATAAAGTATCTGCCCTAAAAGCACAGGATCTAGGCTAATGTCTACATCCTTCACTGTGGATTTTACTGTTTCATTGCTGTATCCCAAGTTTAGGTAAAACTCTCTGACAAGATCAACATATGTATTTTCTTTTAAGGAGCAGTAAAATTTCCATCCTTGGTCCTTAATCTTGGATCCAATGGTGAACCCTTCTTTTTCAAAAAATCTGAAATCAATATTTTTTTTGGGTTCTACTTTCCTATCAGAGAGGGATACCTTACTAGGGCTGATTGGTGACCGGATTGTAGCTGGAGCTGAAGCAGGATTTGAAGCAGAAGTGGTCTCGATTGCTAGTCTCTTTCGGCGCACACTTTTCTCCAACCCGCGAACTGATTTTCTTCTCTGTGGAAGCTTCATCTTGGGAGCCATTTGCACAGGCAGGACTAGCACGGAACTTAGGAGAGCAAATGTGAGGGAGAGATGAAGGATTTTTAGTGGAAAGATAAGAATTTTGGAGAAGTGATGTGCTGATTTGGAGAAGACGGGTAGAGTCTAGGATAAGCTCGAATCGCTCCAAATGAAGATGGAGAAGGGGAGGAACTTGGTTCCAAGAGGGTGATTTAGAGGGTGAGAGATGGTGGGAGAATGATCTTGAGAGAAAACTTGGATTTGAAGAAGAAGAGAGGGAGACTTTTGGTTTGGTGGAAGGAAGAAGGTGGAGAGTTGGGTCGGCTCAAGGAGAGATTTCCAACAAAAAGAGAGTGCCCGAAGGATTTAGTCATTATTATAAGTTTACCCTAGGGTCGACCCTGGGGGTCGACTCATGGCACAGAAAAATTCAAAAAAATGATGAAATAATTTTGAAAAAAATTGAAACATTAGGAGAAGGATGTTTACCCAAAAATTGATTATGAGAATGATAATTTTGAGCTTTTGAGCTCAAAAGAAAAGATGAGAATTAAGATAAAAAGATTTTTGATGGTGATACCTTGAAATCAGAGAGACACTTAAGCAGATGGATCAAGGATTCCTAGTTCTCTCCTGATTTCATAAAATCTATCTTCACTTAAGGCCTTGATAAAGATGTCAACCAGTTATTTTTTAATACAAATATGTTCAAGAATTATGTCTTTATTTTGGACATGTTCTCTTATGAAATGATGCCTGATTTCAATATGTTTTGACCTAGAATATTGAATTGGATTTTTAGTGAGATTTATAGCACTAGTGTTATCACATCTTATGGGAGTTTCATTAAGTTTGATATCAAAGTCTTCGAGTTGTTGCTTAATCCACAAGATTTGAGCACAACAACTTCTGGCTGCAATATATTTGGCCTCGACCGTAGACAGTGCTACTGAATTTTATTTCTTGCTAAACCAAGAGATTAGGTTAACTTCAAGAAATTGACAAGTTCCACTAGTACTTTTTTTATCTAATCTACATCCAGTAAAACCGATATCTGAATATCCTATTAAGTCAATTAATGAGTCCTTAGAATACCATAATCTTAGAGTTTGTGTACCATTTAAACATCTAAAGATTCTTTTAACTGCATTCAAGTGTGATTCTTTTGGATTTGATTGAAAGTGAGCACAAAGACAAACACTAAACATAATATCAGGTCTACTAGAGTTAAATATAATAGAGAACCAATCATGCCTTTATAAAATTTTAAGTCTACACTTTTACCTTCTTCATCCTTGTCAAGCTTACATGATGGGCTCATGGGTGTGCCAATTACTTTGGAGTTCTCTATTCCAAATCTTTTGAGTAATTCTCTTGTATACTTGCTTTGAGTGATGGAGATTCCTTCTTTTGTTTGTTTGATTTGGAGTCTGAGGAAGAATGTAAGTTCTCCCATCATGCTCATCTCGAACTCCCCCTGTATGAGCTTTGCAAAATCTTGACAAAGAGTTTCATTAGTAGACCCAAAAATAATGTCATCAACATATATTTGTATAATTAATATATCATCTTGATTTCTTTTAATGAAAAGAGTTGTGTCTATATTTCCTCTTGAAAAATCATTATTAAATAAAAATTTGCTTAGCCTTTCATACCAAGCCCTGGGTGCTTGTTTCAACCCATATAGAGTTTTATTTAATTTAAAAATATGATTAAAAAAAGTATAATTTTGAAAATCTGGGGATTGTTCTACATAAACTTCTTCAGCAATATATCCATTTAAAAAAGTACTTTTGACATCCATTTAGAATAATTTAAATTTTATAAAGCAAGCATATGCAAGTAGAAGTCTAATTGCCTCTAATCTAGCAACAGGTGCAAAGGTCTCATCATAATCAATTTCTTCTTCTTGATTATAACCTTTTGCAACCCGCTCGTGCTTCTTTCGAGGAAGTGAAAGATGGTAGAGGGATACTACACTGACTCACTTTTTCGAAAGAATCTTTCTTTATTTCTTATTACATTTTTATGTTCATCCAATTTATTCCTATATATTCATTTTGTGCCAATTATTGAATAATTTTTAGGTCTTGATACTAAGGTCCATACATTATTTCTTTCAAATTGATTAAGTTCTTCTTGCATTGCATTAATTCAATTATAATCTTTTTCAGCTTCATCTATAGTTTTAGGTTCAAGATGAGAGACAAAAGCAAAATGATTGAATACATCTTTAAGTGAAGAATGAGTTCTTACACCATGTGTAGGATCACCAATGATTAGTTTCTTGAGGTGATTGTGATCATACCTCCATTCTTTGGGTAGATTATTTGTACCTTGAGGTTGTTCTTGTTGTTCTTCACCTTCCTCATCCTGTTTGTCTTCATGTTCTTCATCATCTTGAATTGTTGAATCTTTTAGATTGATCTCCTTTATCCCTTCTATAAGAGGATCTGCATCATCAAAACCTTCATTCTTCCTTGAAGAAAGATCATTAGTTTTATCAAAAATAACATGTATTGACTCCTCTACTACTAAGGTTCTTTTGTTGAAAACTCTAAAGGCTTTACTAGAAGAGGAGTAACCAAGAAAAATCGCTTCATCGGATTTTGTATCAAATTTTCTTAGTCTTTCTTTACCATTGTTTAACACAAAACATTGGTAACCAAAAATATGAAAATATGCAATATTTGGTTTTCTTCCTTTCCAAAGCTCATAGGGAGTTTTCTTTAAAATTTATCTAATTAACGCATGATTTAATATGTAACATGCCGTGTTAATTGCTTCCACCCAAAAGTATCTTGGAAGGTTGCTTTCACATAGCATAGTACGGGCCATTTCTTCAAGGGTTCTATTTTTCTTTTCTACTATCCCATTTTGTTGGGGTGTCTTAGGTGCCGAAAAGTTGTGGCCAATTCTTTTTTCATCACAAAACTTTTCAAAATTTTGATTTTCAAATTCGGTTCCATGATCACTTCGAATATTTTGAATTGAAAAATCTTTCTCATTTATGACTTTTCAATAAAATTTAGCGAAAACTTGAAAAGTTTCATCCTTGTGTGCCAAAAAAAAAATCCATATAAAATGAGAGAAATCATCAATAATTACAAAACCATATCATTTTCCTCCTAGACTAGTAGTTCTAGTAGGTCCAAATAAATCCATGTGTAATAGTTTTAATAGCTTAGAAGTTGAAACAATATTTTTAGATTTGAATGAAACTCTTGTTTGTTTACCTAGCTGGCATGCATCACAAATTCTATCATTTTTAA
The DNA here is from genome assembly GCF_000442705.2 of Elaeis guineensis. Classification (NCBI taxonomy): domain Eukaryota; kingdom Viridiplantae; phylum Streptophyta; class Magnoliopsida; order Arecales; family Arecaceae; genus Elaeis; species Elaeis guineensis. The sequence continues at coordinate 54,407,287 of NC_025994.2, forward strand.
AGTTCAATTTGGGTAAACCAATAACCAATTCCTTTTAATGAGTTTTGAAAGTGAATGCATGCTAATATGTGCAAACCTACGATATCAAAGCCAACTAGTCACATTAATCTTGGCATTCAAGGATACTAGGCATTGCATGTTTATTTTGGATAGATCATTCAAATCTACCATATAAACATTACCATGTCTATGCCCAACAAATTTAATACCTTCATTAACAGGACTAGTTACAAAGCAAACAGAAGATTCAAAAATAACTTTGTATCCTTTATCACAAAATTGACCGATGCTTAATAAATTATGTTTTAAACCATCTACTAATAAAATATTTTCAATATACTTGGAGGGAGTGATACCAATGTTACCTATACCGATGATCTTTCCTTTGTCATTGTCTCCAAAGGTGACCATCCCTCTATTTTTAGCATAAAGTATGATGAATTAAGATTCATCACCAGTCATGTGTCTCGAGCATCCGCTATCAAGATGCCATTTTCGGTTTACTCTTTGGAATGCTAGACACACCTGTAAGTAAAAGTCAAGTTTTTACTTTAGGTACCCAAGCTTTCTTGGGTCCTTTTTGGTTAGTCATAATGGTTCCTTTTGGAACCCATATTTTCTTTGCATTAGAATTTATGGATTTGTTAGAGAGACAGGTGTATGACTTGTGACCTATTCTACCACATTTGAAGCAAGTAATATTTGAGAACTTGTTGTTTGAAGAGTTTACATAGATATTTTTTAGAAACTTTTGTTTCTTTAAGGGGTTGTAACCAAGACCAGCCTTATCATAAATGGCCTTTTGATTTTCAAGAATCATATTAAGTTTATTAGAACTTAAGGTAAATTTTTCAACTATTGATTTTAGCTTGACAATTTCATTCTTTAAGTTCAAATTTTCTTGAAACAGGGTAGATTTTTCATTTGAAATGCTCTCATTTTGTTTTAGTAAAGATTGATTCTTTGATTTTAACTCTTTGTTCTTTACCCCTAGCTTCTTTAGTTCATCAATTAAATCATAAAAAGCTTCATGAAGTTCTTCAAAGGTAAAGTCAATAGGAGTTGCAGAATTTACCTCATTTTCATGTGCCATAAGGCATAAGTTGGCTTGTTCATTTGAGTCTTCTTCTTCGGAGCTTGACTCATCACTTCCACTCCAAGTAGCCATCATGGCCTTCTTCTTGTACTTCTTAGGACCCTTCTTCAATAGTGGGCATTCAGACTTAAAGTATCTCGATTTCTTACATTCGTAGCAAATAAGGGGTTGGTCTTTATCCTTTTCTTTGCTATGTTCTCCTTTTGTGAGTGGCCTCTTCCTCATTTCTTGTTTCCTTTTCCTTAAAAATTTTTTAAACCTTCTAGTAATAAGAGCCATTTCTTCATCCTGCTCTTCATTTTTTGTATCATCAGTTTCTTCATCAAGTTGAGCTGTGGATTTGAGGGTGATTGTCCTCTTCTTTTTGACTTCTTCTTCTTGATGTTGTTTCATGCTCAGCTCATGTGTCATCAGTGATCCTAGAAGCTCTTCCAAGGATAGGATGTTCAGATCCTTGGCTTCTTGGATAGCGGTCACTTTGACTTTCCAAGTTCTTGGTAAAGACCTAAGAATCTTTCTCACGAGATTATTGTTAGAATAAGACTTACCAAGACTTTTTAGATCATTTATAATATCAGTAAAATGAGTAAATATTTCAGTTATAGATTCATCATGCTCCATTTTAAAAAGTTCATATTTATATACTAGCATGTTAATTTTGGATTCCTTCACTTAATTAGTTCCTTCATGAGTTACTTCTAATCTATCCTATATTTTCTTAGCAGACATGCATGTTGAAATATGATTGAATTCATTAGTATCTAGGGCACAATACAAAACATTCATGGCTTTAGCATTTAGTTGAGCCATTTTCTTATCAACCTCATCCCATTCTTTTTCGAGTTTGGTTGATTCCACACCATCAATTATTTTAGTGGGTGTGTGTGGTCCGTTTACTATGATACTCTATATATCATAGTCAAGAGCTTGAATAAAAATTTTCATCCAAGCTTTTCAATAGGTATAGTTTGACCCATTGAAAAGTGGAGGTCGGTTTGTGGACTGTCCTTTGGCTAGAGAAGTGCCAACTTGAGTTGCCATAGATCTTTAGCTCTTTGATGGTTAAATCAAAGTAAGGCTAGAGCACTAGGCTCTGATACCACTTGTTGCCCAGCTATGCAACCCAAGAGGGGGGAAGGTGAATTGGGTTTCTTAAAAAAAATTTAAACTTAACTTACAACTATGAAGATTAATTAACAATGAGAAAGATAAGTATGGAGAGTGTAATCTATGCAAGGTGTAGAAGTTGGATGCAGGAATGCAAGAGGATACAAAAATTTAAAAGGAGAGCAAGTAAGCACAACACAAATAAGAAGATTTATAGTGGTTCGGTGCCAACCTTGCACCTACATCCACTCTCCAAGCTCCTACTTGGGAATTTAAATCCACTAAACTGTATTCAACCTGAATACACTCATCGAAACCTCCGACTCTAGCTATCCCAAGCTAGAATATTTATTTTTTGGATATAAGCTAATCCAATACAATCCAATTCAAGGTTCGGATCAACCTTTTCACATTTTGGAACCCTTCCCAAAATAAAAATAATAACTCAAAAGGAGTATTATAGTTAATTGCACAAAAATACAGATGAAGCTCCTTTAATGAGCGAATAAAGCTTTAAATACACTTTACACAATTAGAAGGAAGCTCTTTCTGATTTTCTCAAGGTGGTTGGAGACTTGAATGAGCTCTTGAGGAGTTGGTGAACTTGAATTAAAAGCTTCTTGAACTCTTTATGTGGGCTCTTGCTTAGGGTTGAAAAGAATGCTTGAAGAATCTTTTTCAAATCTCTTTCTTGTTTTTGATTCCCTCATTTAAGTCTCTTTATACAACTTCAAATAATGATGGAGAGTAATCTGGACTGAAATAGAGCCGTTAGAGCACATTAAATGAGCATTAAATGCCATCGAAACGGGTTAAAAACTAGCCGTTACAGAAATTTCCCATCACAGGGGTCGACTCATAGGGTCGACTCATGCTCATGGGTCGACTCATGGGGTCGACCTCTGTGGAAAAGAGTAGAAAATGACTGTTCTATAAATTTGGCCTGCAAAGCAGCAGAGGTCGACTCATGCCAAAGGATCGACCCATGGGGTCGACTCACAGAGTATGCCAGCCAAAATTTTCATGTGCCGTTCTGTCCTTTTAGCCATGAGTCGACTCATGGGGTCGACTCAAAAAAAAAAAACCTGATTTTCTTACAAAATACACTTCCAAAAATGTTGAAATTACCTCCAATAGATTGCACATCTTTTGTTCTTGCTTTTGAGGCTTCCGAATTAGGTCTTTGATAAAATTATGATTTTGCCCCTGAAATGCAATAAGTCTTTTTTCAAGCCAAAATTATTAGAAACCCCCTCAAATGCTTTGTAATCATCAAAATCAATTCAAGGAGCAACAATTCATATTTTGTTCGATATTAAATATAGATACATCAATATGTAGCTGATAGAGATCGTTAATAAGAAAACTATTTGCAACTTTATTATTTTCATAAAATATGTTACAATGGTCCTTATGAAAGCTAATCACATAGCCTTCTTGTGCTAAACATGAAACAAAAATCAAATTCCTGCTTGCTGCAGGTACATAATAATAATCTCTAAGAAATAAATTTAATCCTAACGATAATCATAGAGGGTAGGTTCCTACGGCCACAGCAGCAACTCTTGCTCTATTCTCGACGCGTAGGATCATCTCTCCATCCCTCAGCCTCCTGCTCTCCTCAAGACCCTACGTAGAAGTGTACAAATAAGCACTAGAACCAAAGTCAAACACCCAACTAGATGCAGAAGAAATTGTAAGATTAGATTCTAAAATGAGTATACCTCCAGAAGGACCATCCTTCTTGTTCTTTAGGGTGGCCAGGTACTGAGGACAGTTCTGCTTCCAATGACCGTCTGATTGGCAATGAAAATATTTTTCTTTTTCAGCAGCCTTTTTCTTTGATTCTGTCTTCTTCTTCTTCCTATCCACCTTCTGCTTTTTTGCAAACTTCTTTTTCTTTCCAAAGGACTCTCTTGGAAGAAGTCTGCTCCACAGTAAGAACTAAACCTTTTGAACCCTTCATAGAAAGCTCAGCCATAACCAACATGTTCATTAACTCAACCAAGGTACACTGCATCTTATGCATATGGAAGTTCATAATGAACTGACCATATGCATCAGACAAGGATTGAAGGATCACATCAATCTAAAAATCCTTATCTAAGATGATACCGAACTTCTCAAGCTCCTCAAGATCCTTGATCATGGTCAAACAATGATCTTGGATTGACTGCCCATCACATATTTTAGCCTTAAAAAGTCTTTGATAGACTTGATACTTGGCTGCACGACTTTGTTCACCAAACAACTCTTATAGGTGAGCCAATATTTGGCGGGTAGTCAAAATGTTCTCATGTTGGCGCTGCAAGTCATCAGACATTGCACCCAACATGTAGTATCTTGCTTTGTTATCATCATCCATCCACTTTTTCAGAGATGCTCTCTGTTCAGTAGTCGGACGTGCTGGCATGACAGGTGGGTCCTGGTCCAAGACATGGGTCAATTTTTTGAAACCCAGAACAATTCTGTAGTTCCTTAACCAGTCTTTGAAATTGGGTCCAGTCAATCTGTGGGTGTCTAGTATTTTGGTCAGGGGGTTAGACGTAGACATATTTCCTATAGAGAGTCAACAGTTTCTAGTTAGATTTTGTAATCAGACTTAACCAATTTGTTTAGGGGTTTTATTTTTAAACAAATTAGGCTCTCACTATTTTCTCAGATCCCTACACTTCCTTGGTAGAGATGTGAAAATCTCCATGAATAGTGATTTCTAGTGGGTGATGCAGTCTCACCGACTGGCTCACCACCTCACCTAACAATTATTGGTGATGGGTCAACCGATGAGTGGACAACTCTTGTCCAATGATTTTCTAATCATAGTGCACCCAAAACTTGATCTCTAATTCATGAAGCTCACCATGCCTGGAATATTGCTCCAATCTTTAGTTAAGTCAAACCCACCATTTGCACGAACTAGATTCCTGATTGGGTCCCTCACCGTATCCAGAATATTGAGCCCAACCCATCTTCTAATTCGTAGCATCCAATGCCTAATGGACATGGTTGCATCTTCTTGATGCAATTGAGCCACTGTATCCAGTCGAGAATAATTAACCCCGGAAAGGACCCGCACATCCACAATGGTGGAAGACCTAGACTTAATATTTTTTTAGGAAGATTTCATTTAGGTCTCTTTAAACTTGACTTGACATAGTCATAACAATTATGACTAACCTAGTGGCATGGGTTAGCTCAAATTGTTAGCCATCTCAAATCAGAACTGGATCGACACATATGGCTAGGTAAGTGAGATCGGTGGAAGGGATATGCCATTAACTCGACAAGAACGCATTCGAGTCGAGTAGCTTCCAATTAAAAACCAGTCGGTCGTATTTGCCAAACTTATCTTAGACATCAAATTATCGAATCAGAACTAATTGGATTAGCCTACAATCCAGGCTCTAACCACTGAGCCAAATTAGGTCTTAACATGATCGAGTCACATCTAAATGTGATTCGACCTTGACCCCGACATAATCCTATTAGGCTAGTTAATTATTAGCTTTCATGATCCCACCTAACCAACTGTTGATTCGGTTTGATCAACCACTAGACCTAATTGAGCTACCCAAGCCCGAACCCAATTTTATGAAAATGACTTAGATCTAAAATTTTTAATTTTAGACCTAATTTAATTTCATAAGCTTAATTCATTAATTAAGTCTTGGATTCATAAACACAATATGTAAAATAAATCTTAAGATTTCAGGATCTAGAGTTTTGCAGAAAAGTAAGTTTTGATTTCTGATTAAGGATGAATGCACGGTACCCCTACAAGTCATAAGAACACCCATTGAATGAGAGGAGAGGGCCTTTAAATCTTACTTTATTCTTATGACTGGATGGTCATGAGGAACACCTTAATCAGAAATATAAATTTAACTACAAAACTAGTTAAATCTAAATTTACATATCACATATACAATTTAAGATCTAACTAATACATACTTTGTATACATCTCATGTATCAAAAATTGATCTAATTCATATACCTTTAGATTTAAAACATCACATATAACATCTGAAAAATAAAATTTAAATTGAACTATTCAATATAAAATTTATTTTAGACAGTTACTAGAACGATTCTACAACTAGTTTAAGCATGCAACAGATCAATCTTATGTAATAATTAAAATTTTATTTTTTATTTTTTGATCTGATTATAATATTTATAATATCAAAAAAATAGAGAATAAATTAGATCTAATTCATATTTTAATCATATATAAAATATAAACTTACAAGACTATTCATAGATCAAACTATTCCTAGTCTAGTCATGCATCTCATGCATGTTAGATCTTCTCAAATTTAATTTTAAATATTTTAATTTTAGATCCCATCACATCTGATGTGATATCTAAAATTTTTTAATATTAAATAAATTAAAATTAAAATTAGATCTAAATTAGATCTGAAACTGAGCCATGAACCTGGCTCTGATACTAGTTGAAGGAAAAATTATCTTTTTTCTTGTAGGATCTTTCAGATTTTATCAAATCTGGAGTGGAATAATTTTAAAAAAATTTATACTATATTTATTTCAGATTTAAATCTCTAGATCTATTTTTATTATCTAATATTAATTCAAAAATAAATCTAAAAACTTGAGGAAACATGAAATACCTCAAGGGTAATCTGATTACCCTGTAGATGATCGCAGCAAGCCTGAGGTTCTGATTTAGCAATGCAATTGTCTGGCCTCTATCAGTATCCACTTAAGTAGGATCTAGATCATCTTCTCCTCATAAATCTCTACTCCAAAAATTAGAACTAAATCTGATTAGAAAGATCTTCAAAATTCTTTCTGAAGTTGGAGCAGCAGCCTGTCGAAGAAGTCCTATAGCCTTCCTGTTCAAGGCATCACCATGCCTTAGACATTTGTCAGATGGATGTCCAACTCCTTGGATATGAAGAGGAGAGGGAGAGCTATAGATGGGATATGGAGAAGAGGAAAGGGGGTGGCAGCTTTGATGGGTTTGGCATAATTTTCTAAACCTTAGGCACAGACAGGGTTTATATAGACCCTACTGCGCTACGCAGTGCCACATCATTCGACCAATCAAAAAATTTTAATAAATCTAGAAAAATTTTGATTGATAGAGTGATGTCATCTAATCATATCAGATAAGAACCTCCACTCTCTCTCCTATGTTGGTGCCATCTTTGGATAAGCACAAGGGTTGGTGCCAAAGAGTCCATGTTGATCAAGACTCCTCTTGATCTTTATCCACTTGGGGTGCCCACTTAATCCAATTGGGCTCACGCCATAATCTGATTATGATGCCCAATTTAATGTGGATTTGGCATGTGGACACTTCACAAAAATCCTTCAATGAGCTCTTGCCAAGTGGCCTTCAGTTTAAGACCCATATGTCAATATTTGACAGATGTCTTAAAATGAAAATGGCAGGTGACAGAAATTAGCAGGTATTATCTTAAATTCATCTCATGAAATAAGACAAGACTTTTCTGAACTAGACAACTTCATTTAGACTGAAAGAAACCTTCTCAAGGTTCTTTGAGTGAGTCAAATTATATTTGGCTCAGTCGAGATAGAAAAGATTACATGAGGAGAAAGTTAGGCTCAATCGTGTGCTAGCACGATTTCCTTGAACCTAATTGAATCTAATCCAAATCAATTGGGCTAGCCCAATTGATGACATCCAGATCCTAATCTTTATTAGTGTGACCCAGTTAGGTTCAATTCTGTATGGTAATGAGACATGTCGTGATCTCATCATCGACATCATCGAAACTCCTTTCGATGGACCAGAACTCTTCTGATTCAGACAATTAGAATGATCGATCATCAAGATCATTCTAATTGTTCTCAAAATCCACCAGTGACACCTAGCAGTATATAGTGGCAATCCATCAGAACTGAAGACGAACCTCTCGGTGCAACTACCTATGTGATTGAGTTCCTCTATCATGAGTTTCGATTGAATTAGGGTTAAGGTGAACTCGTCAAACCCAACATCAGTCATATGAATCAATCGATCGATCTGAGTCTGATGTGAAACCCCAATGGAAAACTCTTTTTCATTATTTCACTCTGCCATGGCCATGGGCTTAAGGACTCGATCTTTTGATCATCATAGGACTACTCCTCTTATCTACCGAGATTGATAGATCCCATCTTGGTGCAACCTAGTTCCTACAATGAATATGCTACAGCCAACATACATCTCAGGGTTCCAAATGGCTAGGAGATCGAGTTATGGTGAGTCAAACTATAACACACTCAAGGTGAACTATCGATGCACCTCAGGTCAAAGAACTAGAGACACAACTGCAGCATCGAGCTAGTCATTGACGAGAAGGTAGACTTCCTTATGATTGGTCGAGATGGTCACGCTCAGTACTCTCATTCTCAATGAATACCTGTACTCTCACTTCGGTGTCCCTACATCGTAGACTCAAGACACATCTATCCTAAGGAAGTGATCGTACACCAACCTTCCGGATCGATCACCATCCTCGTGATGATCCTATGGTCAGGAGCTGTTTATGAGTTAGTTATATAAATTCATGTCTTAAATTTTCAACTCTTGAAAATATGAATTGACATTCCTACTAACTCAAAGGATGTATCACAGACACAATGTACACAATGTGATAGAAGAATAATCTATTTATTGATTTATAATCAAAATTATAAATTTGCTTTTAGATTTGTACAGGAATGTGTCAGCCAATCTGGCATCTAGGGCATACATCTAACAATATTTGCATCAAACGTGATCAATTACGGAGTACTCTGCTACCAACAGTAGCTCATGAAGGGTACTAATATAAGTATCTCTCTGATCTGAGATCATCATGATGACTTATAAGCAACTCACTATACTTTGATGTCGGACCATCTAAATTTTTAATTCAGTGACGAAAGATTTTTGGGTGCAGTCAAATACTTATCAAGTTGGTGCATGAGTCAAGATGGGATTGACTCCTCTGAATAAATAGGAGTTAATGCATCAATGTATTTAAATTTAGTAAAATTCTGATCAAAATAATTCATGTGATGGATTTGAAAGGTTGAAATACAATGTGATCGACTATTTTAGGATTGACAGTTAAATCCTAGGTTACCTTGAGCATTAGGATCAAAGGGATGAATTATAGGGTAACAATACACTAGTAAGTTCTAGAATGTTGCTTTGCAATCTTTCAGCCTATCCAGACATCGAATCCCATTGCTAGATGGTTACATCGATCTGTATAGAAATTTATTTCTATGCTACCGGTTTAGATTCAAACATATGGGGTCACACACATTAGAAGATTCGGTCTGATCGGATGCTGAAGAATTCCACTGGATTTGGACTCTGGAGGACAACCCCACTAGGCTAGGACTCTACTGTTAATGAAGGATTTATTAGTAATTAGATTGCTAATTGACTCAATTTGATTAAGCAAAGAGGTTCGGATCAAGTTTAATTGAATTCGATTCAGCTTGACTTGGATTGGGTTTGATCAGATCAAGCCTAATTGCAAAAAAAAAAAATATTTCTGATTTGATCAGAACTTGAGTTCAGTTAATTTCTAATAGGGTTAGAAATTTATTGAGGAGATTGCATTCTTAATTAGATTAGGTTCTTTCCTCTCATTGGGTCCAAACCAAATTTGATTTGGATTGGAATCAAATTAGAAACGAAGAGTCCCAACCAATTGAGACTCTCTCTATTGCACATGCCCTAGATCCATGCCATTCGTTAATGCAAAAATATATTTTGCATAAGATTTTTGGGTGTGAGAAAGGAGAGTGCTGTTGGAAATTATATACTAAAGCCAATCATTTGATGATTGTGCTAATTATAAATATATATGAATTGATCAATAATAAAAATTATTTAATATTTTTTATCACAAGATTACATCTTCTAATGAATTTCTATATTGTGATTAAGTCTTTAGGACTACTTTGATCAATAAAGGAGAATTTATCGCTTAGTCTTTAAACTAGTTCATGATCAAATGATATGCTATAACTAGGATGATAGCGATATCAAGTGTAGGTCGCTATGTGCCATATACGTTGGTTGTCCTCATAAACAAATAGTATGGAGATACTGGTATGGCATGCAGGTGAGATATAGAAGTACATCATCATTGAATATGACCAATTGCAAAGTACTCTACCATCAAGAGTAGCTCGCGAAGAGTATGGGTATAAGTGTCCCTCCGACCTAAGATCACCACGGTGATTTGTAAGCAACTCACTATACTTTGGTGTCGGACTATCTGAATTTTTAATTTAGTGATTAAAAATTTTTGGATGCAGTCAAATACTTATCAAGTCGATGCATGAGTCAAGACAGGATTGACTCTTCTGAATAAGTAGGAGTTAATGTATCAATGTATTTCAATTTAGCAAAATTTGAGCTCGAATAGTCTATGTGATGGATTCAAAAGATTGAAATACAATATGGATGACTTATCTAAGGTTGACAGTTAAACCCTAGATCTTCTTGAGTATTAAGGTCAAAGAGATGAATTATACAATAACCATACGTCGCAGGTTCTTAAATATTGCTTCACTATCATTTGACCTATCCAGACATTGGATCCCATTGCTAGATTGTTACATCGATTGGTTTAGAAATTTATTCCTGTGCTACAGACTTAGGTGTGAGCCTATGGGATCACACTCAAAAAAAAATTCTGACTGATCATGTGGCGGATCAATGATTGAGAATCATTCAAGGGTTTAATCGTCAATTCGATTGATGGTTAGCCTTATATAAAAGTTATAATAAATTTATTTGTTAAGTGTTAGTGAATTAATAAAATATTAATTAGTAATTAGATTACTAAATAGCTCAATTTGATTGAGCAAAGAGGATTAGGTCAAATCTAATTGAATTAGATTCAATTAGGTTTGACCCGATTAAGTTATGAGATGACCTAATCGCTAAGGAAGAATTATCTCTGATTTGATCAGGACTTTGGTTCTATCAATTTTTAATTAGATTAAAATTTGATAAAAAAATTATAAAATTAATTAGATTGGATTTCATCTTTCTATTTGGGCCTAATCAAATGTGATTTGGTTTGGAGTCAAATAAGGAAACCAAGAGTCTTAAAAGATTGGACTCTTCTTCCTTGCACCACCCTTTTTTGGGTGCCATAAATTTTTCACACTGAAAATGTTTTGCATGAGATTTCTTCATGCAAACATCTGATGTTGCTCCCCTTTCTCAATACCAAATATGGTTGGATTTTAATAAAAGGAATGTTTGAAATTTGATTTCAAAAAATATTTCTCATCTTGATGAGATTGGATCTCATCCAACCACCTCCATGCCACACCTTAGATTCTCTTTATTTTGTGTGACAAAAGAAAGGAATTCACCATCAAAAATCAAATTGGGATCTGATTTAACGTGAGGTGTTGGCGTGAAAAAATATTTCTCAATGCAAACATCTTAAAATAGTGGGGCGTAGGGTCTTATGGCGACAACACATGCCAGAGTCCAAACATTGTTGGACTCTTCAAACCCAACCATCTTTATGCCAAAATAAAAGGGTTTATTTTCTTTTATGCATGTAAAAGAGAGATAGACAAGTGGTCTTAATGGTGGGAAGGTGTGGCATGACATATCATGGTGTGAAAAAGAGGAGAGCCTTCTCCTCTTTGGGAGAGTGAAACATAGAAACCCTAGGATTTGTCCCTAAGGGTTTTAGAAGAGAGAAAAAGAAAAGAGAAGAGCATCTCCTTTCCATACGTCTTTCTCATTCTCATCTCCTCCAGATGTCCTTCTTCAATCACTGAAAAGGTTCAAGAGATTTGAAGAAAGAATTCAGATCAGCCAACAAGATGTTCTTCATGCAAGCTAGCACTCCCGAGGAGACCGATCAGATCAGGACTTCGAGTGGACTTTCCATAGAGATCGGACATATGTGCGGCTATGAGCAACCAGCTAGGATCCTCTTTACCACATCACTCAGCAGCGGCGATCGTCGGCCCATGCTCAGATATCTAAAAGAATAATGCCCTATAAGCCAATCACATAAGGGATGCGATAGGATATTTTCTATAATTTATTTTTCAGACTCATGTAATTGATATTAATATTATTAATAAAATAAATATTTTTGATTTATTATATACTATATCTTATTATTTTTTTAAGATTATAATGAATCTCATAGGTCTGGACAATAATTTTAGAACCGTGATGAGATCACATCAGTGAGACCTAAATCCTTGATAGTAATGATCTAAAATATATTCAATCATTGATTCATTGAGTTGGAGATCAATGAAACTGGTAAGACTGGCATATCTTATGTATACTCAAAGATGAGGGTAGTTGATCTCACAACCACTTGTATGGTGACACTAATACAAGAATGTGGGTTCTCATTAGAGAATGAATTCACTGAATAGACCTGCGAGAGAATATCTGATAGAGTCTTATTTATATGTCAGCTAATGATTCTCTAGTGGGAGTTATATAAGTGATCCTTTAACCTAAGATCGCCATAATACCTTACGTACATGAATTCATATTTTGGTTCACTTCCTAACTTCACTTTCTGATCTTTGCATGGGGTGTTCTAGATATAGTGAAGTGTGCATGAAGGTTATGAGTGATCAATAAGGGATTAGTCACTCCTAATAAGAGGAGCGAACATTCTATATGATCTCATAGATTGATGATTCTAGAAGTCTTTGGTAAAAATAGGATGATTATTAAAAAAAGATTTCTAATATATCATCAATTGAATCATCACCTTCTGATCGAGATAATATAGATAAGCAATTGGGTTTGATATATTTTCATGCCCATAGTTTATCTGAGATGTTGTTTGATTGAAAGATTGAATTAACAATAACTTACCACTAAAGAGTATTTTGATAATTTTTCATCAAAATTCTAAATCTTTCGGATAGTCATGACATGTTGCTAGATGTCAATCTCGACTTATGGACCTATTAAAATTAAAAAAAATTAATTTAAAAATTAATTAGAAAGAGTCCTAGATGATTGAGACTCTTGAGCTGACCTAATCTGATCGGATTAGGGTTACGTCAAGAGTCTGGATCCACTGCTGGATAGATTTGAAAAATAATGGGTCACACACTTTGAGATTTAATCTTGGTCTGATTTAATTAAGATTTAATATAAATTTTAAGGGTTAATTTGATATGTTAGTACATTGTATTTGAAAGAAGAGTGCCCTAGAAGCCAATCGCAAGTGTGTTGCGATAGAACTTTTCTTTATAATTTTCAACTCATGTAATGATATTTATTATTTGATAATAAATAAGGTATTTATTCATCATATTAGCTGCTTCTTATTATGACTAAGATTATGATGAACTTCAAAGATTAAGGTAATGATTTTAGGGACATGAATAGATCATGCTAGTGAGACCTAAAATCCTATAATCTTAATCTTAAATATTTCTGATCGTAGGAACATTGAGTCGGAGATCAATGTTCTGGATAGATTGGCACATCCTATGTATGCTCGATGGAGAGGATGGCAGATCTCACTAGCCACTTATGTGAGATACTAATACAAAGATGTGGGTGCTCATTTGAGAAATGAGTCCACTAAATTGACTCGATAAAAGAGAATATTTTATGGAAGCCTTACTTACATGTCAAAGATGATTCTCTAAGTGAGAGTTGTGCAAGTGATTCTTAGACCTGAGATCACCATAAAATCTTGTGCATCTGAATCCATATTTTGGTTCACACTCAAACATGGCTTTAATACATGTACTGGGTGTTCTGGATATGGTAGGAGCATGTACGAAGGTTGTGAGTAGGTCAACATGGAATCGATCGCTCCTAGTAAGAGGAGATCGCATCCTGTGCATTCTCATTCGTAGATGACTCAGAAAAAATTTTTTGGCCAAAAGTAGAAAGGAGATTAGAAAGAGTTTTTAATGCTTCTTCATTGAAGTCATCATTGGTTAATTGAGAATCGATATGAATATGTGTTTGAGTTTGATATGATTCCATACTCATGAACATATTCAGGGTGCTAGGATGATCGAAGGATTGTATTGCACGGTAACTTGCCACTGAAGGATATATTTGATATTTTTATTAAATTTTTATATTTTTTAAATAGGCATGATATGTTGCTAGATGTTAATCTTGATTTATAGATTTTTGATCAAATTAAAGAGTTTAATTCGAATGCCAATTAGAAAGAGTTCTAATTACTGAAATCGAATTAGCTCGATTGAACCTAAATTGGTTAGATTAAATTCTAATCAAATTAGCTTAACTTGCATCTAGACCTATTACTAGCTAGATGTGGAACCCAATGGGTCACACACATATAAAAATTGGCCAAGAACCTTTTTTAAAAAGATTGATTGAAATTTTGAATTCAATCGGGGTTCCGGTAAGCATGCTAGCACATGTGGAATCCCTAGCTCTTTTAGAAATCAATTTGGTCTCATGCCTTGCTCATTTGCTAGCCTGATTTGAGAGACTTTTGGGTTAGGTCAAGCCACCTGGAAGCAGCCAAAAAGAGGTACTATATCTGGTGTACATGCCAAATAACTAAGAGTCCAACTTAAGAAGGACTGTTCGCACTAATATGCAGAATGCATGCACACTTTATTTGTGGAATGGAGAAGGACTGAGAATCCTTCTATTTTGGGCCTCTATTATTATGGTAAGTAGAACAGATGATGAGCCACCTATCACACTTTTTGAAGTATGAAAAATCTACTAGATTGTGTGTGAAAAAATTGCTCGAAGCATTGCTACACGTGCGATAGGTTTTTTGGATGCGTGAAGGAATGCGAAGACTCCTTCTATTTAGGGAGTCTTAAGTGACTTTTTATCTGATAATTTTTATGATAAGAATCACTTTTAAGTGCTGATCATGTGATAAAAATCTAAAAAATTATCAGATTAACAAAGGTTGCTTTTCACACCTTTTCTGGACGTGCGTGCATGCGACAGGGAGAAGGTGCTTGCACGTCTCTTCGATGAAGAATTCTTCTCACATATGAACTCTTATCCAAATAATGTGTCATTTGGTGATGGCCTTTTTATTTAAATAAAGGTTTATACAATAAAATTTCACACTAATTTGATGTGTGATGAGATGCAAAAAGCATCTCATTCTGGGTGTGCGCATGTGAGAAGGCAGGAATCGACGTATCACCCCCTGAAGAGTCCTTCTATTTAAGGACTCTCAGATAAGTGATATGAGGACTTGGTATACCTTTCCAAATGAGGTATGCCTTCTCTGTTGGCACACCATCTGGTGCTATAAATAGAGAATGGCAGATGGGGTGATCATTCAATTCTTACATCCCCTATCCACTCCCTCTCTCTCTCTTACAACTCTAGGTTTTAGGACCAGGCTTGTTCTTTTAAGACAAGCCTAATCCTAATAGCTCTAAGAGTTTAAGAGGTCTAGAAAAAAGTGGTCAAGTCTAGTGGATGGTTTAGAAAGGTTCAGACTCAGGTCTGGAGGAAGATCTGATCGATTGGTGGCTAGTTGAGTTCTAGGGGCTAGAACTCTTGAAGCAAGGTGAAGAAGGAGTGCTATCCTTGGTTCAATTTTCATATGGATCACCGTTAGAGGGCGGACACTTGGATGCCTTATAAAAATTAGATAAGCATTACAGATATTCTTCTGATCCAAATTTATTTTATTATACTTTGATTGATATAGTCAAGAGTTTCTGGGCATTAGGATTTTTTGTGCATCAGATATTTTTAATGAAAACTAACAGCGATATCAGAGCCTACCTTGATCTATATAATCAAAGGTTAAATTATTATCTTGATTATGATCAAGCATGGGTTTTTAGTTTGATTCAAGTCGGCTCAAGGGTTGAACCTGATTGAACATCCAAATCCTAGTATGTCTTAGAGATATATTTTAAATATAAAATGCATGATGTATGTGTAGAATTTTCTTAGTAGCTTAGTACTCTAATTGAGGTTCATCACCAGGCCATCCGGTCATAAGAGTAAATAGGGTTTAGAGACCCTCTCTTCTTATTCAATAGGATACTCTTATGGCGTGTAGGGGTGCCACTGTAATATCTCAAGAAGAAGAACTATAAAAAGAGTATTTTGTAATCATGCATGTTATTAGAACTTTATGCATATGTGATATGCTTAAAATACTAGTTATAGTCACATTTTATGATTATGTTTTTCATATTTTAGAGATATGACTGGATGCTATGTTTAGTTGTTATGATTTTTAAGATACAACTATATTTATGCATCATTATGATTGATTGATTTAAGATGTGCTTGAGACCATTAAAGCTCTCATAAAAATTATATTAAGTCATAGTATTGTGAACCAGTAGTTGACTTATTTTCTTAAATTAATTAATTAATTGGTATCTAAGGAGTATTTCAAGTACGATAGTTATTTAATTGGTTCCGTTGCTGGCCTGGTCAATTTTATTGGTGTCTAAGAAAAGCAACGAGAAGATCCCCATCAATTTTAATACTTTTCTGATCAATTAGATTAGTTCGAATCTTAAATGATGGTAGCTCAGTTTTTTGAACACTACATATGTCTTCCTTCATGCCTAGTCAATATCCTATCAAAAATCATAGTAGGTTTGTTGTGATATCCACAAGGCTTGCTATGAGGATTGATGTGGATTTGTCTTGGTGCATATTAGATACTTTACGATATATTTTAGATATGTTGCTTTGTTGTGATATCCACAAGGGCAATATTTTTTAGATATGACTGTATGAAAATAAAGGGTCTGACTTAACTATAAAATATTATAGTTTGTTGTGATATCCACAAGGCTATGAGTATTTTTAAAGATAAGGTTTATGTTGAGAGTTGCATGAGATGTAATTGGATAGGTTTTTCTATTTTTAAACTTATTAAGGTTTGTTGTGATATCCACAAAGCTTCAATGAGGGATTAGGGTCTTAACCCCATTAAGAACCAGATTAGGATTTTTCGTTTGTCATAGGAGAGGGCTATGGTATCCGATAAAATAGTGGGAGACATAACTAGTTTTAAAAATCCTCAACTAGTTATGCATGTCAAACTTGAGTGATTTGCTTATACTATAATTCTTTATTTATACAGATTTAAGTCTGCATTATGCCTTCTTTATTTTCACTGCATAACACTATAGATAAAAATATGTTGATTGATCCCAACTATGTGGATGGGATGAGGAACTTGCAAGTTAGGTTCATATCAGAGAAGAACTCCAATGTTCTAGATATTTTTGACCTTGGGATGGTTAGTCATAATGAGAAGGTAAAAAATATCCATATAGATATTAGCATTTATTCTGTCATAAGTTTTGGACATTGGGAGTATAATCGCAAAAATAATCTTGCAAGTTTGAAGCAGGATGCAAGTATAGCACCAAAAGGTGTGTATATGATACAAACTTATTTTTCATTGAGTGGCTCAGACTCTGATACTTGGGTATTAGATACCGTCTATGGATTGCATATTTATAATTCATTACAGTGACTATAGAATATCAAAGGTTTGAAAAAAGGTGAACTCGAGCTTTATGGCGCAAGTGGAGAGTCCATTAGCATAGAGGCTGTGAAAACCTGTATGCTTGATTTACCTTCAGGCAAAATTTTAGTATTGAAAGATTGTTATTACATGCCAAAAGTTATTAGAAATATTATTTCTATACTTTTGTTATTAAAACAAGATTATGAAATAAGGCTAATGAGAAATAGATGTTCTATTTTCTTTTCTAATGAATTTTATGGCAATGATTATATTAATAACAATCTTTCAATTCTTGCACTCAATGAAAATATTTTTCATATTGAAAAAAATATAAAAAGAAAGAGAGAAGATGTGAATATCACATATCTCTGGCATTGCCATCTTGATCATATTAGTGAGTAAAGGATAAACAAGTTATACAAAAAAGAATTCTTTGATCTGTATGATTATGAATCATTCAGAACTTGTGAATCTTGTCTCATGGATAAGATGACCAAGACTCCATTTTCTGAACATGGAGAGAGGACAAGTGAGTTGTTAGCCCTAGTACATATGGATGTATGTGGACCAATGACAACTCAAGCTAGAGGTGGATACTCCTATTTTATTACCTTTATAGATGATTTATTAAGGTTTGGGTATGTATATCTTATGAAACATAAATCTGAAGCCTTTGATAAGTTCAAGGAGTATCAGTGTATGGTTGAGAAACAAACTAAAAAAAATATCAAGATTCTTTGATCTGATCGAGAAAGAAAATACTTATCCAGTGAATTTTTTGATCATCTTAAAAGTAAAGATATTTTCTCTGAATGGATCCCTCTTTATACACCTTAGTTAAATGGTATAGCAAAAAGGAGGAATCATACTTTAATGGATATGATGCGGTCCATGATGTGCTTCACTAATCTCTCAATATCTTTTTGGAGATATATCCTAAAGTCTGTTGCATACATATTAAACAAAGTACCTTCAAAGTCTGTTGCAAGCACACTATATGAGATATGGAAGGGAAGGAAGTCTAATCTTAAACATCTTAAGATTTGGGACTGTCCAGCTTATGTCAAAAATATTTTTGGACATAAGCTTAGTGTTAGATCAGACAAGTGTAGGTCTGTAGGCTATCCTAAAGAAACTAATGGATACTATTTCTACCATCCTACGAATCAAAAAGTATTTGTTAATAGGCATGCCACTTTTTTGGAGAATGAATTCATCCAAGAAGGAGGCAGTGGGAGGAATATTAAACTTACTGAAGTTCATGATCTACAAATCGATCCAGAAATACCAGTGGTTGAACCATAAGAAGATTATTAATCAAAAGTACCTAAAGATGAGGTACATTTATAATACACACCTCCTCTTCGAAGATCAGATAGAGTATGTCAAGCATCTCTGAGATATGATTTTGTCATTGAGAATGACAATTAGATCAATATCATTTACAATGATGATCCACTAACCTATTCAGAAGCTGTCATGAGTAGAGACTCAGACAGATGGCTGGAAGCCATGAAATCTGAGATAGACTCAATGTACACCAACCAAGTATGGACCTTGGTTGATGCACCTGAGGGTGTGACCCCAATAGGATGCAAGTGGGTCTTCAAAAAGAAGATCAGAGTAGATGGCTAGGTAGAAACCTACAAAGTTAGATTGGTGGTAAAGGGTTTCAGACAAAAGTAAGGAATTGACCATGATGAAACCTTCTCACCAGTGGCTATGCTCAAGTCCATCAGGATTTTGCTTGTTATAGTAGCATACTACGATTATGAGATCTAGCAGATGGATATTAAGACTACATTCCCCAATGATAATTTAGAGGAAGAAGTCTATATGACTCAGCTAGAGGGATTTATCTCAAATGAGAGGGCAAATCTAGTATGCAAACTAAAGAGATCCATCTATGGATTAAAATAGACTTCGAAGAGTTGGAACATCCTATTTGATATGACAGTCAAAGAGTTTGATTTTATCAAAAATAAGGATGAACCATGTGTGTTGTTGGGTATATAATACCCCCCAGCCGAAGTTCGTGATGGGAGTGACCCTCCGGGGATCCAACTGACTTTCGACCTCCAACAACATCTCTTCAAACCTCCCGGGTGGCCGAGCCTCTGCCACACTCCCAAGTTTTCCTGACGAGAAGGCCCCCGCCAGCATCGACCGAATTCTTCACGATGTCCGGACTCCTACGAGAGCCGGACCTCGCCCACGACTTCACCTGCAGGCTCCGCCCGGACTCCTACGGGAGCCGGACCTCACCCACAACTTCACCTGCAGGCTCTGCCCAGGCTCCTACGGGAGCCAGACTCCGTCCATGACTCCCGCTGCAGGTAAACTTCGTCCGGACTCCTACAGGAGCCGGACTTCGTCCCTGACTCTAATTGCAAGTAAGCTTCGTCCGGACTCCTATGGGAGCCGGACTTCACCCCTGACTATGATTATAGGTAGACTTCGCCCGAGCTCCTACGGGAGCCGGATCTCGTCCCCAACTCCGAATGCAGAAAGGCTTCGCCCGGACTCCTACGGGAGTCGGACTCCGCCCATGACTCGAGCTGCAGGTAAACTTCGTCTGGACTCCTACGGGAGCCGGACTTCGTCCCTGACTCTAATTGCAAGTAAGCTTCATCCAGACTCCTACGGGAGCCGGACTTCACCCCTGACTGTGGCTGCAGGTGGACTTCGCCCGGGCTCCTACGGGAGCCGGACCTCGCCCATGACTTCACCTGCAGGCTCCGCCCAGACTCCTACGGGAGCTGGACCTCGCCCACGACTTCACCTGCAGGCTCTGCCCGGGCTCCTATGGGATCTGGACTCCGCCCACGACTCCAGCTGCAGGTAAACTTTGTCCGGACTCCTATGGGAGCCGGACTTCGTCCCTGACTCTAATTGAGGGTAAACTTCATCCGAACTCCTACGGGAGCCGGACTTCACCCCTAACTATGGCTGCAGGTGGACTTCGCTCGGGCTCCTATGGGAGCCGGGTCTCATCCCCAACTCTGAATGCGGAAAGGCTTCGCCCGGACCCCTATGGGAGCCGGGCTCCATCCTCGATCCCGATTGCTGGTAAACTTCATTCGAACTCCTACGGGAGCCGGACTTCACCCCTGACCTTGATTGCAGGTAGACTTTGCCCGGGCTCCCATGGGAGCCGGATCTCATCCCCGACTTCAACTGAAAGAAGATTCCGTCTGGGCTCCTGCGAGAGCCGGACTCCAAGCTCCTCTCAGACAAATAGCTAGCCACCTCTCTCCAGCTACAGACTCCAACCGAACTTCAGCCGACAAGTCTGGACTCCCTGGCAGGCCGTAGTAACGGCCACAATTCTGCTCCACTCCCTTCGGTGAATCCTATGTGGCTCCATTACTCCCTGCGGTGGATCCTACATGGCTCCATTACTCCCTACAGCGGATCCTACGCAGCTCCATTACTCCCTGGCAGGCCGCAGTAATGGCCACAGCGCTTCTCCACTTCCTGCGATGGATACCGCATGATTCTTCCATCCCCTGGCAAGTTGCGACAACGGACGCTGCTCCACTGCCTGCGACAGACTCCACGTGGCATGCTTTGGTGATAGCCATGGGTCTACTCCACTACTCTTCGCAACAAACTCCGTCTGACCCTGTGCGGCCCACTACCAGATGGTTACGGATGTCGCTATCAGCTTGCTGCCCCCTCCGCCTATAAGAGGGGACCCCAGATACGTTATTCGATAAGCTCTCATTTTTACCTAGAAACTCTACTAAAATTTTCGTTCGAGCACTCCATTCTTGTTGAGGAAGAGAACTGACTTGAGCGTCGGAGGATCTTGTCGGAGCAACCCCACCTCTGATTTAGACTTCTTTTGTAGGTCCCGACGGCGACCGCGACTCCAGCTTCTCCGGCGCAAGCGGATTTTTGCACCAACATGTGTAAAAGAAGACAAGTGGGAGTGTTGTTCTCTTCTTGATTTTGTATGTTGATGACATGCTGCTCATTGAGAATGATATCCTAATAATGCAATTGATCAAGACTTGACTATCGAATAAGTTTTCTATGAAAGACTTGGGTGAAGCATCCTATATACTAGGTATAAAGATCTATAGAGATAGATCTAAAAGGATGTTAGGCTTATCCCAATCACGGTACGTAGATCTCATATTAAAGAGGTTTAATATGGAGGCTAATAAAAGAGGTTACCTGCTTGCAAGTCATAGTATACATCTCTCTAAGAAAATATGTCCTAAGACACCAGAAGAAAGAAAGAGGATGAGTAAAATCTCTTATGCTTCAGCTGTGGGATCAATTATATATGCCATGCTATGTACCAAGCCTGATGTAGCTTATGCTTTGGGCGTAGCTAGCAGATTTCAAGTTGATCTAGGGGAGGATCATTGAAAAGCTATGAAAAATATTCTGAAGTACCTAAGAAGGACTAAAGATATTTTTCTTATATATGGAGGAGGATCAGAGTTGAAACTAGAGAGATATACAGATTCTAGTTTTTAATCTGATCTAGACGATAGTAAGTTAATATCAGGGTACGTGTTTATCCTAAATGATAGGACAGTGAGTTGGAAGAGTTTCAAGTAGCAGATAGTAGCTAACTCAACTATTGAGGCAGAGTACATCATTGCTAGTGAAGCCGCTAAGAAAGCTGTCTGGATGAAGAAGTTCATCATGATTTTAAGAGTAGTTTCTGAGATTGAAGAATAGGTGTCACTCTATTGTGATAACACTGAGACCGTTATTCAAGCTAAGGAACTTAGGTCTTATCAAAGATCCAAGCACATCCTCAGATGCTTCCACCTCATTCAAGAAATTGTAAAGAGACAAGATGTTGCCCTTGAACAAGTAGATATAAAGAATAATATAGCAGATCCATTCACTAAGGCCATACCACAGCAGCTATTTAATCGCCATGTTGATTGTATGGGATTAAGATACAAAGGTAATTGGCTTTAGTGCAAGTAAGAGATTGAAAGAAGAGCACCTTATAAGCCAATCGCAAGTATGTTGCGATGAAACTTTTTTTTATAATTTTTTAACTCATGTAATGATATTTATTATTTGATAATAAAATAAGATATTGATTCATCATATTAGCTACTTCTTATTATGACTAAGATTATGATGAACTCTAAAGATTAGGACAATAATTTTAGGAGACATGAATGGGTCATGCTAGTGAGACCTAAAATCCTAAAATCTTAATCTTAAATATTTCTATTAGGGATCAATGTTCTGGATAGACTAGTACATCCTATGTACGCTTGATGGAGAGGGTGCCAGATCTCTCTAGTCACTTGTGTGAGATACTAATACAAAGATGTGAGTGCCCATTTGAGAAATGAGTCCACTAAATTGACTTGATGAAAGAGAACATCTTATAGAAGTCTTACTTGCATGTCAAAGATCGTTCTCTAAGTGGGAGTTGTGCAAGTGATCCTTAGAACTGAGATCACCATGAAATCTTGTGCACATGAATCCATATTTTGGTTCGTACTCAAGCATGGCTTTAAGACATGTACAGGATATTCTGGATATGGTAGAAGTGTGTATAAAGGTTGTGAGTAGGTCAGCATGGAATCAATCGCTCCTAGTAAGAGGAGATCGCATCCTATGTATTTTTATTCGTAGATGACTCAAAAAAAATCTTTTGGCTAAAAGTAGGAAGGAGATTAGAAAGAGTTTCTAATGCTTCTTCATTGGAGTCATCATTGGTTAATTAAGAATCGATATGAATATGTATTTGAGTTTGATATGATTCCATACTCATGAACATATTCAGGGTGCTGGGATGATCGAAGGATTATCTTGCATGGTAACTTGCCACTGAAGGGTATATTTGGTATTTCTACTAAATATTCATATCTTTTGGGTAGTCATGATACATTGCTTGACGTCAATCTTAACTTATAGATTTTTTATCAAATTAAAGAGTTTAATTCGAACACCAATTAGAAAGAGTTCTAATTACTAAAATCAGGTTAGCTCGATTGGACCTAAATTGATTTGATTAAATTCTAATCAAATTTGGTTAACTTATATCTAAACCTACTACTAGCTAGATGTGGAACCCAATAGATCACACACATATAGAAATTGACCAAAGACCCTTTTTAAAAAGGTTGATTGAAATTTTGGATTCAATCGGGATTCCGATAAGTATGCTAGCATGTGTGGAATCCCTAGTTCTTTTAGAAATCAATTTGGTCTCATGCATTGCTCATTTGCTAGCTTAATTTGGTGGACATTTGGGTCACGTCAAGACATCTCGAAGCAGCCAAAAAGAGATACCATATATGGTGTACACGCCAAATAACTAGGAGTCCAACTTAAGAAGAACTCTTGGCGCTAATATGCAGAATGCATGTGCACTTTATTTGTGGCTTGGAGAAGGATTGAGAATCCTTCTATTTTGGGCCTCTATTTTTATGACAAGTAGATCAGATGATGAGCCACCTAGCACACCTTTTGAAGTATAAAAAATCTACCAGATTGTGTGTGAAAAAATTGCTCAAAACATTGCTACACGTGCGATAGGTTTTTCTAGATGCACAAAGGGATGCGAAGACTCCTTTTGTTTAGGGAGTCTTAAACAACTTTTTATCTGATAATTTTTGTGATAAGGATCGGTTTAAGTGTTGATCACATGATAAAAGTCTAAAAAATTATCAGATTAAGAAAGGTTGCTTTTCACACCCTTTTCTGGGCATGCGTGCATGTGACAGGGAGAAGGTGCTCGCACGTCTCTTCGATGAAGAATCCTTCTCACATATGAACTCTTATCCAAATAATGTGTCATTTGATGATGGCCTTTCTATTTGAATAAAGGTTTATACAGCAAAAGTTTACACTAATTTGATCTGTGAAATGATGCAAAAAGTATCTTATTCTGTGCGTGCACGCATAAGAAGGCAGGAATCGATGTATCACCCCCTGAAGAGTCCTTCTGTTTAAGGGCTCTTAGATAAGTGATATGAGGACTTGATATACCATTCCAGATGAGGTGTGCCTTCTCTGTTAGTCCCCATCTAATGCTATAAATAGGGGATGACAGATGGGGTGATCATTCAATTCTTATATCCCCTATCCACTCCCTCTCTCCCTCTCTTACAACTCTAGGTTTTAAGAAAAGACTAATCCTAATAGCTCTAAGGGTTTAAGAGGTCTAAAAAAAGGTGGTCAAGTCCAGTGGATGGTTCAAAAAGGTTCAGACTCAGGTCTGGAGGAAGATCTGATCAATTGGTGGCTGGTTGAGTTCTAGGGGCTAGAACTTTTGAAGCAAGGTGAAGAAGGAGCACTGTTCTTGGTTCAATTTCTATGTGGATCACTGTTGGAGGGTAGACACTTGGATATCTCATAAAAATTGGATTAGCATTACAGGTATTCTTTTGATCCAAATTTATTTTATTGTACTTTGATTGATATAATCAAGAGTTTCTGGACATTAGGGTTTTTGATGCATCGGATATTTTTAATAAAAATTTTAAATACTTAATCTTTCTACTATACCATCAAAATCTAACAGTATTAACCTAAGTTCCTAAATTGATTCAATTTAAAGTGTTTGAGCTAAACTAAACCAGTTGTCTTTGACTTAATGGGATTGGGTCCAATTTAATTGGGTTCTTATCTAACTTGAAATAATTTTAAGTGTGGAAGGACTCCTTTGTGCCTAGTAGGTCTCACTGCAAAATAATATTGTCGCCCCCTCTTAATTAGCATTAGAAGGTGAAGAGTCCTTCTTTATGAAGGCTCTTATCTTATCTTATCTCTTTGTTTTCTCATCGAGAACCTTAATGATTTCACACCAATTTATTATGAAAAATTTATGAGGTGCAGAAGAGGAGGAGTCCTTCTATGTGAAGGCTCTCTTATGCTAAAATAAATCATGGTGATTTATTTCACCATGTGAGAATGTGGAGCACCAAAAGTTGGCGCCCTTTGGTCTTTCCTCGCATCCCTTCTTCACTTATTTATATGGGGCATCCCATATGGGCCAGGTGCTAGATTTTGGATAAAAATTAGAGCCAAGTGGCATGTAAAAGAGAAAAAAAAATCTAAAAAAAATTGAGAAAAAGAGAAAGAAAAATTAAGAGGCAAAAGTTGTAAGAAGGGTCGTTAGAGAATTAGCAAGTGTTGCTAGTTTGCCCTAGGATTTGATTTTTCTATGTGTTGGAGCCTAAAATCAAATTCTAGATTGTGAGACTTTTGAAGAGTATCTTCTTGGCATGATTTTGGTGGTAAAATTGAAGGTGACTGGATTTTGATGTGATCGTACTTTGAGTTCGAAATCAATAGTATTCTTGAGAAGACAAGACTGCGGCAGTGCATCGATTAGGAAGAATCTTGGCCAAGTTCCATATGGATCACCATTGAAGGACTTCTATTTTGGAGTCTCATGGAGATCACCATCGTACCATATTATTTTTTGGTGAAAGTATCAAATTCTGCATATTGATTGACATCGGCAAGAGTTCTTCTTAACTTGATTGACATCGGCAAGGTGATTCTGCATATTAGTGCCAAATATGCAGAACTAGGAGTCCAAATAATAGAATTTTTGATTGAGATCGGCAAGGTGATTCTAAGATTTGGATTTCGGTTTGATAGTTTTAACTGTTAAAAACTATTGATATATTTATTTTTAAAAATTTTAAAATTTGATTTTCACTATATGATTGAAATCTAATAGTGGTATCAGAGCCATCCTTATTAGATTCGATCAAACAAGTACAAAGTTGTAGTATAGAATTATTCTTGTTCATATATTGGTAAAATATTGCATCAATTTTTTAGCATCGATCTTTAAAATCAAAAATTATTTTTGACTTTATATGATCTATGGATTTAAATTTTAGTTATTAAAATTATAAATTTATAATAATTTGAAATTTATATTTTCATGGTAGTTGGATGCTTAAATCGATTTATGGTTAAGGGTGTTATGCATGCCTAATTTGATTAGGATTTGCTTTCTTATTTGAATATGCTTGACATATGTTAAGTCATTTTATGCACCCTTATGTAATTTTTTGACATGATTATATGATTGTTATTATAACTTGTAAATGCATGTCAAATTGCATAATATGTATAGTATGTTTTATGTAGTTATAGTTAGGATATGCCGAGATCAGTTCAAAGATCTTCTTAAAAATTATATTAAGTTGTAATGTCGAGATTCATTTTCAAATCAAATATTAAATTCATTTGATCAATTGGTGTCTAGAAAAGTATAAAAGGTAATTTTTTAATTAAGTCTGTATGCTGGCCGGGCCAACTTTGTTGGTGTCTAAGAAAAGCTACAGGGAGCCTCCCACCTACTGACTTGGCCAATTTGATTTTATTGAATTTCAGACTTAGATTGATTAGTAATGTAGATACTACAAGGGCCTTCCTTCAAACTTGGTAAATAGAGTATGTCAAGATCTTAGTGAGCTCGTTGTGCTATCCACAAAGCTTACTATAAAAATTGATATGATGTTGACTAAGTGCATATTGATGCTTATGGCATATTTGAATAGTATTGCTTTGTTGTACTGTCTACAAAGATAATATTATTTTAAGTATGACCATATGAGATTGAAGGGTTAACTAGAACACTATAGTTGGTTGTGCTAGAGGCAAGAGAGAAAAATGTTGAAAATTATATAAGGTACAATTGGTAAAGAGTTACCTACTCTTGAACTCATGAATGCTTGTTGTGCTATCCACAAGGTGTTTGTGAGGAATAGGGATCTCAATCTCATTAAGAAATATAAAGATGTTTCTCATTTTTCATACTTGAGGGATATAAAATTTGTTAAAATAGTGAGAGATACAATTAGACAAAAATCCTAATCTAATTGTGCATGTCATCATGAGTTGTCCGCTTATATTGTGTTCTTGTTATTGTAGATTAATTGCACATATAGCACCATCACTATTACTTCGAGGCATATTAGATGTAAATAAATTGATCAGATCGAACTATGTAGACTGGTTAAGAAATCTAAAAATTATTCTCACTCAGAAGAAAGTCTCCTACGTACTAGATACACTTACACCCGATTCGATTGGGGAAGATGCTTTCAAAGAAGAAAGGGCCACATATAAGATGTGGAAAGATGACAGTGTGACTGTCAAATGCATCATGCTTACCTCGATAAGCAATGAGCTTCAGAGGCAGCATGAGGACATGGATGTTTCTTTTATACTCCTTAATCTTGAGGAGTTATATGAGAAATAAAGTCGAACTGCTAGATATGAGATATCTAAGCAGTTGTTTCATGCCCGCATGACTGAAGGCACCTTTGTGCAAACACATATCTTGATGATGATCGATTTGATCACTCGTCTGGGATAATTGGGTTTCGTAATAGATGATGAACTTAGCCAAGATTTGATCCTACAGTCTCTCCCCGACTCCTTCTTTCAGTTTGTCATAAACTACCATATGAACAAACTGAACATCTGTCTATCTAAGCTGCTGAATATGCTGAAAATAGTAGAGAGCCATTTCAAAGCTGAAAAAGCTCCGATTCTTCTTGTCGATAAGATCAACAAGAAGAAAGGCAAGAAGGATTTCAAGAAAAAGTTGAACCCTAAGGCTGGCATATCCAAGAAGAAAGCAAAAAAGGTCTATGCCAAAGATACTTGCTATAACTGTGGCAAGGAGGGGCACTAGAACAGAAATTACAAGGAATACCTTGCAACTGTGAAACAAGCAAATGTTGCTAAAGATTTATATATGATACAAACTAACTTATCATTAAGTAATTCAATTTTAAATTTTTGGATATTGGATACCGCCTGTGGCTCATACCTTTGCAAATTGTTGTAGGGTCTACAGAAAATAAAAAGTCTGAATAAAGGTAACTTCGAGCTATTCAGCGCTAGTGGAGAGTCCATTCAGGCCGAAACTGTGGGAATCAGGATTTTGAAGTTATCTTCGGATAAAATTTTAAAACTGAAGATCTATTATTATATTTCTAATATCGTTAGAAATATTATTTCTTTACCCTTGTTATGAGAACAAAGTTTTAAAATAAAAGTAAAGAACAATGGTTGTTCTATATATTTTTCTAATGAATTTTATGCAAATGCTTATATTGATAATGGTCTTTTATTCCTATCACTTAATGATAATTTACTTCATATTGATAATATGAAGGAAAAAAAAAGAGAGGATGTGAATGTCACATACCTCTGGCACTGCCGACTTGGTCATATAAATGAATCAAGAATTAACAAGTTATACAAAGATAAATTCTTTGATCCTTATAATTTTGAATCATATAAAACTTGTGAATCTTGTCCCATGGATAAAATGATCAAGACTCCATTTATTGGACATGAAGGAGTAAGTGATATTTTGGACCTTGTATATATTGATATTTATGGTCTAATATGAACTCAAGCCAGAGGTGGATACTCTTACTGCATCACATTTACTGATAATATATCTAGGTTTGGATATGTATATTTAATGAAATATAAATCCAAAGCCTTTGACAAATTTAAAGAGTATCAAAAAGTGGTTGAGCAATAAATTGATGAAAGTATTAAAGCTCTTCGATCTGATCGAGGAGAAGAATACTTGACTAGTGAGTTTCTCGAATATTTAAAATAAAATAGTATACTCTCTCAGTGGACAGCTCCTTACATTTCATAATTAAATAAAATTACGAAAAGAAGGAATCGCACCTTCTTAGATATGGTGAGGTCTATGATATATTTCATGGATCTTTTAATCTCTTTTTGGAGATATGCTCTCAAGACTGCAGCATATATTTTTTAAATAAAGTGCCTTCCAAATCTGTCTCTAGCACTCCATATGAGATATGAAAAGAGAAGAGACCCAGTCTTAAGCATCTTAAGATTTGAGGTTGTCTGGCTTATATGAAAAATATTGATGGATATAAACGAGTGCTAGATCAAAAAAATACAGATTTTTGGGTTATCTAAAGGAGAGTATAGGATACTACTTCTACCATCCTACTCTACAAAAGTTATTTGTTGGTAGGCATGTCATTTTCTTAGAGAAAGAGTTTATCAAAGAAGGAGGCAGTGGGAAGTTTGTTGAACTTGAGAAAATTCAAAACCTACAATTCATCCAGGATTCACCAACTGATTCTTAATCAGATGTGCCCATTGTTAAGGCATAACCACTACACCACCTCCTCTCTGAAGGTCAAGTAAAGTACATAATGTATCACTCAGATATAGATTTGTCATTGAGAATGACGACACATCCCACATCATTGAGAATGATGATCCCACGACCTATTCGAATGCTGTCATGAGTAGTGATTCTGACAAATGGCTCAATGCCATGAAATTCAAAATGGACTCTATGTATACCAATCAAGTTTAGACTTTGGTTGATGCACCTGAGGATGTGACCCCAATAGGCTACAAATGGGTCTTCAAAAGAAAGATTGGAGTAGATGGACAGGTGGAGACCTATAAGATTAGGCTGATGGCAAAAGATTTCAGACAAAAATAAGGCATTTATTTTGAAGAAATCTTTTCATCGGTAGCCATGCTCAAGACTATTTGGATTATGCTTGCTATTGCTGCATACCATGACTATGAGATATGATATATGGATGTCAAAATTATCTTCCTCAATGAAAATCTTGAGGAAGAAATTTATATGACTCAACCAGAGAGATTTATCTTTAGTAGGAGAGCAAATCAGGTATGCAAGCTGAATAGATCTATTTATGGATTAAAACAAGCATCTAAGAGTTGGAACATCTATTTTGGGGAGACAGTCAAATCATTTAGATTTATCAAAAATATGGATGAACCTTGTATGTACAAGAAGACTAGTGAGAGTGCTATTGTCTTCTTGATCTTGTATGTGGATGGCATACTGCTAATTGGAAATGATATCCTAATGTTGCAATCGATCAAGATATGGCTATCATAAAAATTTTTCATAAAAGACTTAGGTGAAGCATCCTATATACTTGGTATAAAGATCTATAAGGATAGATCAAAAAGGATACTAGGCTTGTCCCAATCTAAGTACATAGACCTTGTGTTGAACAGGTTCAACATAGAGGGAAGTAAAAGAGGTTACTTGCCCATAGGTCATGGCATACAACTCTCTAAGAAGATGTCTTCAAAGACACCTGAAGAGAAAAATAGAATGAGTTCTATTCCTTATGCTTCAGCTATAGGATCAATAATGCATGCTCTGTTATGTACCAAGCCTGATGTGGCTTATGCGTTGGGCATTGTAAGCAGATTTCAAGCTGATCTAGGAGAGGATCATTGGAAAGCTATGAAAAATATACTCAAGTACTTGAGGACTAGAGATATTTTTTTCATATATGGTGGATCTGATTTAAAACTAGAAGGTTATATTGATTTTAGTTTTTAATCTGATCTGGATGATAGCAAATCCATATCTGAATATGTGTTCATCTTGTATGGTGGGGCAGTTAGTTAGAAGAGTTCCAAATAACAAACTGTTACTATCTCAGTCACTGAGGCTGAGTACATTGCTGCTAGTGAAACTGCTAAGGAGGCCGTCTGGATGAAAAAATTTATCTCAAAATTGGATGTGATTCCAGAGATTGAACAACTAGTGCTCCTTTATTGTGATAATACTGGGATAGTTGTTCAAGCCAAAGAACTGAGGTCTCATCATAAATCCAAGAACATCCTAAGATAATTCTATCTCATTCGGGAGATAGTCGAAAGATGTGATGTGATTGTGGAGCGAGTTGATGTCAAGAACAATATAGTGGATCCGTTTACTAAGGCCTTGTCAGTGCAGCAGTTTGATCACCACCTTGATTGCATGGGCATCAAGTATAGGGGTGATTGACTTTAGTGCAAATGGAAGATTGAAAGAATAATGCCCTACAAGTCAATCACATATAGAATGCGATAGGATATTTTCTGTAATTTATCTTTCAGACTCATATAATTAATATTAATATTATTAATAAAATAAATATTTTTGATTCATTATATGCTGCATCTTATTATTTTTTTAAGATTATAATGAACCCCATAGGTCTGGACAATAGTTTAGGGTCATAATGAGATCACGTAGTGTGATCTAAATCTTAGATAGTCAAGACCTAAAATATTCTCAGTCATTGGTTCATTGAGTCGAGGATCAATGAAACTGATAAGACTGACATATCTTATGTATGCTTAGAGACGAGAATAGTTGATCTCCCACCACTTGTGTGGTGATACTAATACAAAGATATGGATGCTCATTAGAGAATGAGTTCACTAAATAGACCTACAAGAGAATATCTGATGGAGTCTTATTTACATGTCAGTTGATGATTCTCTAATGAGAGTTGTATAAGTGATCTTTTGACATGAGATCGTCATGGTACCTTATATACATGAATCCATATTTTGGTTCACATTCTAACTTGGTTCTCTGATCCTTACATAAGGTGTTTTGAATGTGGTGAAGTGTGTATGAAGGTTGTGAGTAATCAATAAGAGATCAGTCACTCTTAATAAAGGGAGTGAACATCCTATGTGATCTCATAGGTTGATGATTCTGGAAGTCTTTGGCCAAAGCAAGATAATTATTAGAAAAGAGATTCTAATATATCATTAACTGAATCATCACTTTCTGATCGAGATACATATAGATAAGCAATTGGGTTTGACATATTTTCATGCTCACAGCTCATCTGGGATATTGTTTGATTGAAGGATTGAATTACATGGTAACTTACCACTGAAGGATATTTTAATAATTTTTTATCAAAATTTTAAATCTTTTGGATAGTCATGATACGTTGCTAAATATTAATCTTGACTTGTAAACTCATCAAAATTAAAAGAATTTAATTCATAAATTAATTAGAAAGAATTCTAGTTGATTGAAACTCTTGAACTAACCTAATCTAATCGGATTAAGATTACATCAAGAGTCTAGGTCCACTGCTGGCCATATTTAGAACCCAAAGGATCACACACTTTGAGATTTGATCTTGATCTAATTTAATTATGATTTAATATAAATTTTAAGAGTTAATTTGATATGCTAGCATATTTTATTAACTCAAGTTCCTAAATTGGTTCAATTCAAAGTGTTTGAGCTAAACTAGACTAGTTGTCTTTGACCTAATGGGTTGGGTCCAATTTAATTGGGTTCTTATCCAACTTAGAATAGTTTCAAGTGTGGAAGGATTCCTCTGCACCCACTAGGTGTCACACCAAAATAATATTGCCACCCCCTCTTAATTAGCATTGGAAGGTGAAGAGTCCTTCTTAATGAAGGCTCTTATCTTATCTTATCTCTTTATTTTTTCACCTAGAACCTTAATGATTTTATGCCAATTTATAATGAAAAATTTATGAGGCATAGAAGAGGAGGAATCCTTCTGTGTGAAGGATCTCCTACATCAAAATAAATCATAGTGATTTATTTCACTGCATGAGAAGGTGGAGCACCAAAAGTTGGCACCCCTTGGTCCTTCCTCATATCTCTTCTTCACCTTTTTATATAGGAAGTCCCATATGGGCTAGATGCTGGATTTTGGATGAAAATTAGAGCCATGTGGCATGTAAAAGAGTAAAAAAATTTTGGAAAAAATCTGAGGAAAAGAGAAGTAAAAATTAAGAGGCAAAATTTGTAAGAAGGGTGGTGAGAGAATTAACAATTGTTGCTTGTTTGCCCTAGAGTTTGATTTTTTCATATGTTGGAGCTCAAAATCAAATTTTAAGTTCTGAGACTTCTAAAGAGTATCTTCTTAGCATGATTCTGGTGGTAAAATTAAAGGCAACTAGATTTTAGTATGATCGTACTTCGAGTTCGAAGCCGATAGTGTTCTTGAAAAGATAAGGCTGCGACAGTGCACGATTAAGAAGGACTTTGGCCAACTTCCATATGGATCACCATTAGAGTGCTTCTACTTTGAAGTCTCATGGAGATCACCATCGTACCATATTACTTTTTGGTGAAAGTATAAAATTCTATCTCTTTGCATGCTTGTTTTATTTTTGATCGACATCGATAAGGTGATTCTAGGATTTGAATTTTGGTTTGATAGTTTTAACTATTAAAGATATTGATATATTTATTTTAAAAAAATTAAAATTTAATTTTTGCAATGTGATCAAAACCTAACAGTATCGAGTTCTAAACTCAGATTAGAAGTAGGTTTGATCTATTATTCATATGTATGCATGCAGATTTTATCTTCTGATTTTTTCAAATTTTATATGCAACATATAATGTCATAAATCCTAGAGTAGGTTGATTTATTGATCTAATCATATGTATGGTAGATTAATATGATTAATCTAGTTACTTTTTACTATAATTTATTTCAAAAATTTTAAAATACATGCATGAAATCGCCTACATTTTCCAATAGTGATATCAGAGCCTAGGTTCATTATGATATATTATATGTGTATATTGGATCTAAAATTTAATTTTACTGAGATCTGATATGTGATATTTTAGATCTAATTTTAATTAATGATAGATTACATAAACTAAAATAAGATTGTTCTGCTTTAGGATTTATCCCTTACAATGAATAGGTTATCCAAGTTTGTGCTGATCTTTAATAAAATCTGATTTTATAAGTTGCATGTGATATTTATGATCTGATTTAGATGTGATCTAAAGTTATGATCAGATCTGATATAATTTAGATTAGATCTAAATTCATATATATATGATATGTGATTGGATTAGATGATCCGATTAGCAAGTATTTGGATTGGGTTGACCACCAGACCGTCTGGTCATAGGAGCAAGAAGGGTTCAAAGATCCTCTCTTTCCATTCGATGGGGGGCTCTTATAGTGTGTAGGGGTGCCATGTGATTAAATCTCATGTAGAAAAATGCAAAAGGAAGAACTTATTTTTCTGCAAAATCTTAGATCTTAAAATCCTAGGTTTGTTGTATGTGATACAAAGTTGTATGAATAATCTATATGATTAAAATTATTTTAATCATAAAAAAATAAAATTTGAAATCATAAAAAAATTAGATATGATCTAAAATGATATTTATGATTATTTTTTTAGGATTATGTAAGATTTTTTAGATCTGAAACTCTTTGAAATGTGCTCGCAAAATTATTGAGCCGACCCAGTTTTGAACTGAGCTGACCCAATCCCCTTATGTAGCCAGCTCAGTGGTGATTGAGCCAACTCAGTTTCAGAACAAAAAGTCTTTTTATAAAATTTATTATAAATTATTTATAAAATAAAAAATTAAAATTATTTTAGACCTAAACCTAAACCCATGTTGAATCTACACTTAATTGAGAATTAAGTTGAACTAATTAGATTTAGAATTGTGAATTAAAGATCTAATGTCATTTACATAAAACATGGGTTGAAGGATTTATAGATTAGCTTGATCAAGTCATCTTAATTGGGTTAGACCTAAGGTTAGAATTAAAGAGTTAATGAACCAAGTAGAGAAATTGATAAAATCTAATCAAATATTGAATAAGATTAAATCAGACTTTTTCTAGAATCAATACAATAGTTTCAGATGGTCAAGTTTATATCTTTGATTAGAACAAATGGATTTTGATCATGGCACAGTGGTCGAGCCTGAGTCTTTAGGTAAACCTAATTGAAACTGATAAACCAATTGGTGTCTAAGGTTAGTTTGATATTTTGACTGATGGTTTTTAATTGAAAATGGCTTACCTAGCCATTTTGATGGTGTCTAAGGCAAGCTTAGCATACCCTTCCATCGATCTCACTTATCTGGTTGATATGGTTAATCAGCTTTTGATTAGGTTGCTTATTGATTCATGCTAACCCATGCTGTATAGGTAAATCAGTGAAACTGATTTAGGTGCTCCTAGATTGACCTATGTATAGTCTTCTTCATGACGTATTGAAGTTAGTGGGAGGATTGTTGATTAGCTGATCAAATCTCTTCTCTAAATTAATTTTTAAATCTTCTAAATTATTAGGTCTCTAAAATAAGATAGTTATGGTAATAACTAAATCATAACCTCCAATTAAGTTGGATGATAATGGGTTCATTAGTATGATGATCATTGAAGTTCCAAAGGCCTGATGCTCATCTACTATTGAAATTATCATTCATAATATAATGACTCAGTCGAGTCTCTCTAGTAAGTAGTCAGGTTGGCCGGCCAAAGTCAAGCCTGATCATTTGGTGGTTAGATTCTTGAGTACGAACATATTAATGATTGAACTTAATTAGTGCTTGCAGAGAAGATCAAAGTCAACTGAAAAATTATCTAGAATAAAATTAATTATTAAAAATTATTTATTGAAATAATTGATTAAGAACCTACCCATAGATACACATAGGTGAGCCAACCAAAGTTGGGCTCATATGTAACTGTGTGGATTCTAGTATCCGCTAAGGAATTAGAGTAATTCCTCAGATTAGAGGTAGAGGCTACCAATTCGACTAAAATAGTGAGAGAATCTTTAGACTAAAGTTCAAGTCTTTAGGCTTAATCAGTTCATAAACATAGAGGTCATGTATTTTTTTTCAGTTATGGCTAGATGTCCGTTGCTCTGTTCACTGTTTGATAGTGATTAATTTATAGGACCCAATTTTGATATATAGTATCGAAAGTTACAAATAGTTTTAGAGTATAAATAGATCCTATATATGATTATAGATTCAGCACCTAATATTCCTACATCCAACACACATGATGCAATTAAAGACACTTATCAGAAGTGAATAAATGATCATATCACTATGTGGTGTTTTTGAGAGCAGCAAAGAATATGAATTTAGTTGTAAATTCGATGATGCTCAGTAGAAAGAAATTTTTCAAATATTGAAGGAGTTCTTTTACACCTGCACCTCTGAAGATGTATCTTCAGTAAGGCAACACTCCTTTAAGAAAGAAAAAGAAAAGGTAGGTGCAAGATGTCGTGCTTGGGCTATAGAGCTTGAACAAACAAATGAGTCTTAGGTTAACCCAAGTCTGGTAGAGTGCTTCTTTTAGAAGAAGTAGGGATACTGAAAGAGAAATTATTCTTTGTATCTAGTTTTTCATGGTCCAACAGGCTAAAGAAGAGAAATCAGCAAATAGTTGCTGGACATGGTGCTTATGTAATAATACCTAGTGATTTCTCTGTCCATGGTAATACTACCTGGGTATTAGATACTAGAAGTCTGATTCATATTTGTAAATTATTGCAATGATTTCAGGTTAGTAGAAAGATTGAAAATAGTAAAAGATTCCTAAATATTGGAGCTAAAAGTTATGTTTCAGTTCTAGCTTTAAAAATTCTCAAGCAAGTTTTCGATTCAAATAATGTCATCTTCGGTGATTGTCACCATTGTCCATTTTGATAAATATAATTTTTATAGGCCTTCTGACTAAGGATGGATTTACATTATCAACATAGAATGATTTTTGTGATATCATTAAAGATGATGTCAAAATCATGTATGGACAATTGAGAAATAGCATTTATGAATAGTCATAGCTTGTTAATGTATAGTACACAACAAACAAATGCTCTAGAGT
Source organism: Elaeis guineensis (assembly GCF_000442705.2). Taxonomy (NCBI): domain Eukaryota; kingdom Viridiplantae; phylum Streptophyta; class Magnoliopsida; order Arecales; family Arecaceae; genus Elaeis; species Elaeis guineensis. The sequence continues at coordinate 54,444,424 of NC_025994.2, forward strand.
AGATAATGTCACAAATACCTACCTTTGATAATTTAGGTTCGATCATATAAATAAGAATAAGATCAATAAGAGATAATTTTCAAAGTCAATGATTGTGAATCATTGTCAACCTATCAATCCTATCTCCTTAGTAAGATGACCAAATCATCTTTTGCTAAAAAATGTGAACAAACCAATAATATTCTGAGTCTGATACATACTGGTATATTGAATCTATGAATATATTTGCCATAAATTTGGATTATTTGAAATGTTCAAACAATTCCATAATAAAGTAGAGAAATATATTGGGAAGAGCATTGAAATATTTGGTCAGACTAAGGAGGAGAATATCTTTCGAGTGAGTTTTTAACATATCTAGAAGAGAATAGGATTCTCTCTTATTGGAATCGATTTTGTTAGACATAGTTCGATCCATGATAGGATTTACAAATCTGTCAGTCTCTTTTTAAGACTATACTCTTGAGACTACTTGTCATGTTCTCAATTGGATTTTGAATTAATCGATTGCAAAGACTCCATATGAGATATAGACTAGACGTAAGCCGATACTCTCTTACCTTAGGATTTGAGAGTGTTTGTTTTATGTCAAATATTTACAAATTGATTAGCTTAGATCTCGATCCTATATGTATTATTTTGTAGCATACCCCAAAGAATCTAAGAGATATAACTTCTACTTTGTTGAAGAATAAAAGTTATTCAGCATTCTTTTTAGAAAAGAAGTACCTTGATGAAGAAACTGATGCCTTTAATGTGAAACTTATAAAGTTTGACAGATAAAAGAACCGACACAATCTAGTGAACCCATAGAATCAAATTTGATTAGATCAAACTCGAAACTCATTGTAGAGGCACCATTAAGGGGATTTGGTATAGTACCACATCCGTCAGATAGATACTTTAGTTTCTAGTTTCAAAACGTAATCCTGTTGAACTCGACGAGAACAACAATAATTTGATCACCTATATGGATGCCATGCAAAGATCCAACTCTGATTAGTAGCTTGAAGCCATAAAGTCCAACATGGAGTCCATAATGCTCAATGGTGTATGGACATTCATTGATCCACTCGAAAAGGTAAAGTCCATAGGATGTAAGTGTGAGGAAAATTCAGTGCATGGATAAAATGGTAATTTTAAAACTTTTTCAAAATTATGATTTTACAGTAGAAAAATATTAATTAATCTAATTAATTAACATGAATTTATCCTACACTAGGATCTAAATATGATATATAGCATGCATTCATTTAAATTTGAAATTCAAATTCGAACAGTAAACACTTTACTGTAATGTGTTCAGAACATAATACCTTTGTACGGATAGTAGATCGTCGTAATCTAATCACTGTCGAGAGAGTCTGATCATCGTGACGTAGCCACACAGCATGTCTGGCCTCTGCGGATCGTCCACATGAAGCTCCCGGTTTGATCGACTCCTCATGAGTGCTAGCTCGTTGTAGAGCCCTTTTGACGGCTGATGCTGATCGAACTCCTTTGATCGATGTCTGTCAATTCTTCGGATATTCTGGATCATCAACAGATATGCTTGAGAGGATGTTGAAGATCTCCTTGAGATTTTATGGGCTCACGACACTCGTAGCTCACTTTCTCACTTTCCGAACCCCAGGTTAAAGCTCTAGGGAATTCAACAGAAACCTTACACCCACTTTTCTTTCTTTTTTTCTTGGAAGGATATGGACTTCCTTCTCACGCATAAGACTTCTCACGCCCTAGAACTTTTCTCCAAAAAACTTCTTCTTGCACGCCCCACTCTTCTCCTCCTTTTATAACAACGTCAAAGGTCTTATCCAAAAGAAAGGATAAAAGATGAGTAATTGCACATTTGAATTCAAATCAAATTTTGAATTCAAATGGACACCAACTCATCCCTTATCCACTAAAGGCGTGAGGCATGGCTTAAATTGTGCATGGAGTGATTTCATGAGAAACCTTTTCTCATATAATAAATAGGGCGTAAAAAAAAAGATAAGGTGCAAAGATTGATTGCCCATTCAAATTCAAACTTTATTTTGAATTTGAATGGCCAACCAATCATCCTTATCCATCTATTTGGCACATTAAAGTGGGGCGTGGAGAGGGCTTGGTGTGAGGAAAAAATTCATGAGAAGTTCCTTCTCATGAATCCAAATGGGTGCAATGGAAGTGAGGTGGCGCATGGAGATTGGGTCAAGGTGGTTTAATTATTTAAACCAACCTAATTGGTGATTTGATCACTAATTAACATAATTATGAGAGGTTATGAACCTACCCATAGATGCACATGGGTTGACCAACCAAAGTTGGGCTCGTGTGTAGTCTGTGTGGATTCTAGTATGTTGCTCCTAGATTGATTTTGATGATTACAAAGCAGATTGAAGGGATACAAATAATTTTAAAATGAAAAAGTCCTTATGCTCTTCAAGGGCAAAATTATAATTTCACTAAAATCCTGATTTGATAGTATCATTTGATAAAATAAATAATTTAAAAACTATTGGTGAAAATTTCATTATTTTTGGACTTATATTTTTGAAGTTATGAAGGTTTGAAGTGCATGAGTCGACTCATGAGTCAACTCATGGCACTGTGAGCTGATTGGCACGCAAAAATTCTCCTTGGCACGCTAGTTTTCTGGCTTGGCACGACCTGTGAGTCGACTCATGAGTCGACCCACAAGGCATGAGTCGACTCATGAGTCGGCCCCTGTTGATTTGAGCCAAGAATTTTCAGAAACGCATTCTCTGGTAAATGCAACAGAAGTCGACTCATGAGTCGACTCCTGATGCATGAGTCGACTCATGAGTCGACCCCTGCGACGGAAAATGTCAGCAACGGCTATTTTTTTTGCCTGTTTTAATTGCCTTTTATGCTTCCTAAAATTGCTCTAACGGCTCTTTATCTGCCTAAATTGTTTTCTCTTGCTTCTAATGCTGTAAAATGCTTAAAATGGTGAAAGAAATTGTAGATTAAATAGAGATCAAATGTGAGATCAAATACAATAGAGAGGATCCAAAATCTGCACGAAAAAGCCTGAGATCAACGAGATAATTTGAGAGAAAAAGAAAAGAGGATCCAAAATCCACACGAGAGATTGTGAAAGAGATTCAAGAGCTTTCAAAGAGAGGATCTTTCAAGCCTATTGTTCAACCTTGATCTAGAGATCTTCCAAAGCTTTAAAGAGATCTTCAATCAACAATCAACCTCTTCTCAAGCATTCGTTCAAGCGTTCATCTACTTTGAGAAAATTTGAAAAGGGGTTCTTCATTTGAGTAAAGTTTTTATTGTTATATTCGCTCATTTAAAGGAGCTGTTATTGTATTAATCTGTGCTCAAAATTTTTCTAACTCTTTGTGAGTTTTTGTTCTTATTTTTGGAAGATTTCCAAAATAAGGAAAGGTTGATCCGAACCTGAAATCGGAGTGTTTTGGGTTTACTTGTACCCGAAAAATAAGTGATCTAGCTTGGGATAGCTAGTGTCGGAGTTTTCGACGTTTTGTATTCGGGTTGAATACAAAGTATAGTGGATTGAAATTCCCAAGTAGGATCTTGGAGAGTGGATGTAGGTGCAAGGTTAGCACCGAACCACTATAAATCCTTGTGTTTGTGGTGTGCTTTATCGCTTCACTTTATTTTTTTATTATATTCTTGCATTCCTGCTTTTGGTAATTAATATTGAATTAAAGTCTTTGTCTTATTCATCATAAGTAATCAGTTGGGCTTAAAATTTTTAGAAACCCAATTCACCCCCCCCTCTTGGGTTGCATAGCTGGGCAACAAGTGGTATCAGAGCTGGTGCTCTAGCCCTTCTTTGATCTAACAATCAAAGAGCCAAAGATCTATGGCAACCCATGTCGGTACTTCTCTAGCCGAGGGGCAATCTACAAACAGACCTCCACTTTTCAATGGGTCTAATTACACCTATTGGAAAGCTCGGATGAAGATATTCATACAAGCACTCGACTATGATATGTGGAGTATCATAGTGAACGGTCCTCACACACCCACCAAGATTATAGATGGTGAGGAGTCAACCAAACCCGAAAAAGAATGGGATGAGATTGACAAGAAATTGGCACAATTAAATGCCAAAGCCATGAATGTCCTTTATTGTGCACTAGATGCAAGTGAATTTAATCGTACTTCTACTTGTGCATCTGCTAAAGAAATATGGGATAGGTTAGAAGTAACCCATGAGGGAACAAATCAAGTAAAAGAGTCTAAAATAAACATGCTTGTACATAAATATGAATTGTTCAAAATAGAGCATGATGAGTCCATAACTGCTATGTTTACTCGTTTTACTGATATAATCAATGGTTTAAAGAGTCTTGGCAAATCTTATACTAACAGTGAACTTGTAAGGAAGATTCTCAGGTCACTGCCAAGAACTTGGGAAGCCAAGGTGACTGCCATCCAAGAAGCAAAGGACTTGAACACTCTACCTCTAGAAGAGCTTCTTGGATCCTTGATGACTCATGAACTTAGCATGAAGCAACATCAAGAGGATGAAGTCAAAAAGAAAAGAACCATTGCCCTCAAATCCACAACTTCGCCTGATTATGAAACGGATGACTCTGAAGATGAAGAACAGGATGAAGAGATGGCACTCATCACCCGAAAATTTAAGAAGTTTCTAAGAAAAAGGAAACAGGGGATGAGAAAGAAATTCACAAAAGGGGATCAAAGCAAAGAAAAGGAGAAAGATCAACCCCTTATATGCTACGAGTGCAAGAAGCTGGGACATGTCAGATCCGAATGTCCACAATTGAAGAAAGGTCCAAAGAAGTTCAAAAAGAAGACAATGATGGCGACCTGGAGTGCGAGTGATGACTCAAGCTTCGACGAGGAAACCTCAACAGAACAAGCCAACTGTGCCTGATGGCGCACGAAAATGAGGTAACTTCTGAATCCACTAGTGAATTTACTTTTGAAGAATTGCATGAAGCATTCTATGATTCAATTGATGAATTAAAGAAACTAGGGAAGAAAAACAAAGAACTGAAATTGAAAAATCAGTCCTTAATAAAACAATATGAAAACCTTTCAATTGAAAAATTCACATTGATTCAAGAAAATCAAAACTTTAAGGATGAAATTAACAAGCTGAAATCTATAGTAGATAAGTTCACCTTAAGTTCAAACAAACTAAATATGATCCTTGATAATCAGAAAGCTATATATGATAAGGCTGGACTTGGCTATAAACCCCTGAAGAAACAAAAATTTCTGAAGGATATTTATGTAAATTATTCAAGTAACAAGTCTACAAGTATTACTTGTTTTAAATGTGGAAGAATAGGACATAAATCATACACATGTCTTATTAACAAATATGCAAACACAAAGAAAATATGGGTTCCAAAAGGAACCATCTTGACTAACCTAAAAGGATCCAAGAAAGCTTGGGTACCTAAGACAGAAACTTGATCTTTGCTTGCAGGTGTGTCTAGCATCCCAAGAAGGAAACAGAAAATGGTATCTTGACAGTGGATGCTCGAGACACATGACTGGTGATGAATCACAATTCATCATGCTTGATGCTAAGGATGGAGGGATAGTCACCTTTGGAGATAATGGCAAAGGAAAGATCATCGGGATAGGTAACATTGATATCACTCCCTCCAAATACATTGAGAATGTTTTATTAGTTAAAGGTTTAAAGCATAACTTACTTAGCATTAGTCAATTCTGTGATAAAAGGGTATAAAGTAGTTTTTGAATCATCTGTTTGCATTGTGACGAGTCCTATTAATGATGGCATTAAATTTATAGGACATAGGCATGGCAATGTTTATATGGTAGATTTAAATGATTTAGCCAAATTAGACATGCAATGCCTAGTATCTTTGAATGCTAAAATTAATGAGACTAGTTGGCTGTGGCATCGTAGACTTGCACATATTAGCATGCACTCTCTTTCAAAATTATTTAAGAAAGATTTAGTTCTTGGTTTGCCAAAACTGAATTTTGAAAAGGATAGAATTTGTGATGCATGCCAATTAGGTAAACAAACTAGAGTATCATTTAAATCCAAAAACACTGTTTCAACTTCTAGACCTTTAGAGCTCTTACATATGGACTTATTTGGACCAACAAGAACCACTAGTCTAGGAGGAAAATGATATGGCTTTGTAATAATAGATGATTACTCTCATTTTACTTGGGTTTTTTTTTTAGCTCACAAAAATAAAACTTTTCATATTTTCACTAAATTTCATCGAAAAGTCACTAATGAAAAAGAGTTTTCAATTCAAAATATTAGAAGTGATCATGGAACTGAATTTGAAAATCATGACTTTGAAAATTTTTGTGATGAAAATGGAATAGGCCATAACTTCTCTGCTCCTAGGACACCCCAACAGAATGGGGTAGTTGAAAGAAAAAATAGAACCTTAGAAGAAATGACCCATACCATGTTGTGTGAAAGCAACCTTCCAAGATATTTTTGGGCGGAAGCAATTAACACAGCATGTTACATTTTAAATCGTGCTTTAATTAGATAATTTTTAAAGAAAACCCCCTATGAACTTTGGAAAGGAAGAAAACCAAATATTGCATATTTTCATGTTTTTGGTTGCTGATGTTTCGTATTAATTAATGGCAAAGAAAAACTTAGTAAATTTGATGCAAAATCAGATGAAGCAATCTTTCTAGGTTACTCCTCTACTAGTAAAGCATTTAGAGTTTTCAAAAAAAGAACTTTAGTAGTTGAGGAGTCCATACATGTTGTTTTTGATGAATCTAACGATCTTCCTTCAAGGAAGAATGAAGGTGTTGATGATGCAGAGCCACTAATAGAAGGTATGAAGGAGATCACTCTGAAAGACTCAGCAACTCCAGAAGACAAGGATCAAGAAGATAAACAAGATGAGAGAAGTGAAGAAATTCAAGAACAACCTCAAGGTACAAATGACCTACCCAAGGAATGGAGGTATGTTCACAACCACCCTAAGGAGTTAATTATCGGTGATCCTATGCATGGGGTAAAAACACGTTCTTCACTTAGAGATGTACTTAATCATTGTGCTTTTGTATCTCAACTTGAACCTAAAACTTTTGAAGAAGCTGAAAATGATCATAACTGGATTAATGCTATGCAAGAAGAACTTAATCAATTTGAAAGAAATAATGTTTGGACCTTAGTGACAAGACCTAAAGATTATTCAATAATTGGCACAAAATGGGTCTTTAGAAATAAATTAGATGAGCATGGAAATGTAATTAGAAATAAAGCAAGACTGGTTGCTAAGGGATATAATCAAGAAGAAGGAATTGATTTTGATGAAACCTTTGCACCTGTTGCTAGATTAGAAGCTATTAGACTTCTACTTGCATATGCTTGCTTTATGAAATTCAAATTATTTCAAATGGATGTTAAAAGTGCATTTTTAAATGGTTATATCTCTGAAGAAGTATATGTAGAACAACCCCCTGGATTTGAAAATCATACTTTTCCTAATCATGTCTTTAGATTAAATAAAGCTTTATATGGATTAAAACAAGCACTTAGAGCATGGTATGAAAGGCTAAGTAAATTTCTACTAAATAATAGTTTTACAAGAGGTAATGTAGATACAACCCTATTTATTAAAAGAAATCAAAATGATATGCTAATTATACAAATTTATGTTGATGACATAATTTTTGGGTCTACTAATGAATCCCTTTTGTCAAGACTTTGCTAAGCTTATGCAGGGAGAGTTCGAGATGAGCATGATGGGAGAACTCACCTTCTTCCTCGGACTCCAAATCAAACAATCAAAAGAGAGAATCTCCATCACCCAAAGCAAGTACACCAAGGAACTACTCAAAAGATTTGGAATGGAGAACTGCAAACCAATTGGCACACCAATGAGTCCCTCATGTAAGCTTGACAAGGATGATGAAGGTAAAAGCGTAGACTTAAAATACTATAGAGGTATAATTGGTTCATTACTATATTTAACTGCAAGTAGGCCTGATATCATGTTTAGTGTTTGTTTATGTGCTAGATATCAATCTAATCCTAAAGAATCTCATTTGAATGCTGTTAAAAGAATCTTTAGATACTTAAATGGTACTCAAACTCTAGGGTTATGGTACTCTAAGGACTCACAAATTAATTTATTAGGATATTCAGATGCTGATTTTGCTGGATGTAAATTAGATAGAAAAAGCACAAGTGGAACTTGCCAATTTCTTGGAGTTAACCTAATCTCATGGTTTAGCAAGAAATAAAATTCGATGGCACTGTCTACGGCTGAGGCCGAATACATTACAGCCGGTAGTTGTTGTGCTCAAATCTTGTGGATTAAGCAACAACTCGAAGACTTTGGAATCAAACTTAATAAAACACCAATAAGATGTGATAATACAAGTGCCATAAATCTATCTAAAAATCCAATACAACACTCAAGATCTAAACATATTGAAATAAGACATCATTTCATAAGAGAACATGTTCAAAACAAAAATATAATTCTTGAATATGTTTGCACTGAAAATCAATTAGCTGATATCTTTACAAAGGCCCTTAGTGAGGATAGATTCTGTGAAATTAGGAGAAATCTAGGAATTCTAGATCCATATGCCTAAACTTCTCTTAATTGATATCAAATATTCTTGGAGCCCAATTTCCAACAACTATCCTGGTCCCAAAAGCTCAAATTTATTATTCTAAAAACTTATCATTAAGCAAAATTCCTTCACCCAAAATTTTGAATTTTTTTGGAATTTATTTATATTTTTTTCTGAATTTCTGAACTTCATGAGTCGACCCCCATGAGTCGACTCAATGGCAAACTTGTAAATCCCACCAACTTTCAACGGGTTCATTGTTTTTATAAGGGTTACTGTTTGTGAGACGACTCATCTTCCCATCGTCCTTCTTCCAAAAGCCGTCTTCTCCAACTCTTTTTGCTCCAAATCCAAGGATTAATTTCGAGGCAATTCTCCCTCCTCCTCTCCACCAAAAATCGCCTCCTTGAAAAGGATTTTCTGTGCTTTCTCGCATTGCTTGGCGCGGTTGGAACGTGCCCTAGCACTTTACCGATCTTCCAAAATCCACTTCTTTTCTCCACCAAAATCCTTCTTCACTCTCTTGTGATCCCTCCTCCACTCAATTCAAGTCTCCTTGTCTGCTAGTATAGTGGATATGGCTCCAAAGATGAAACTTCCCCAAAGAAGAAAATCAATCCGTGAGCCTGAAAAAATTGTCAGAAAGAAAAGGCAAGCCGCTCAATCTTCAACTGCTCCCACTCCAGTTTCAGTACCTGCTCAAGGTCCCTCTCAATCCTTCATAAGCCCCAGTGTAAATCCTCTTTCTGATAGAAAAATAGAAACTGGGAAAAATATAGATTTTCGGTTCTTTGAGAAAGAAGGTTTTACTTTTGCAAGTAAAATTAAAAATCAAGGATGGGAACTCTACTGCTCCCTTAAGGAAGTCACCTATGTTGACCTAGTTAGAGAATTCTACCAGAATCTACATTATGAAAACGGGTCAGTGACTTCAACTGTCAAGGGAATTGATATCTGCTTGGATTCTAGAATATTGGGAGAAATACTTCAGTTGCCTAGTGAAGGATACTCATATATGGAACTCCCAATTAAAGAAGAGGGGATCAGAATTATTTTAGGAGAAACCTATTCAGGAAGTTTAAACAAATTGGAAGCAAAGATTTTGTCCATTGAGATGAGGGTCCTGCATCAGATGGTAACAAAGCTCTTCTTTCCTAAGAGTGGTAGACATGACTTACTTTCCAGCAGAGATGTATGTGTCATGTTTCATGTCATCACTCAGACCCCCCTAAACCTCCCTGCACTTATGATAGAGGCCATGAGAGAAACTTTGAACAGATCCAAGGCACACTTGCCTTATGGTATGGCCCTTACTAGAGTATTTAGGAGGTTTGGAGTTAGCAGTGAGGGGGAGGCACCTACCAAGCTCTCACATGTGGACACTTTCAACCAACACAGCCTGCACCGAATGGGAATTACAAAGACTGATGGTGGTTGGATCAAGGGCTCTGAAGAAAGAGCTGAGGATAGAGCTGAAATAAGAGCTGAGGACAGAACTGAAGGCAGAGTAGAAGAAGAAGGTCCATCTTCTCCTGTATATGACTTCAGGGCAGCTTCACTAGATACCCAGTTCATTCCTGATACTGAGGCTGGCCCTTCAGAGTTTACTAGGATGCCCACACCAGTGTATCAGCTAGAGAGCAGAGCACCTCATTCAGAGTTCAGACTGGCTGACGATCAGATCGAGCATATATCACAGCGTGTGGCTTCTTTGCTGTCTAGTCAGTGGGGTAGTACTTTTTTTGCACCTGGAGCCACCTCTTCTGATCAGACCATTACTCCCCACATCTCCACTGTGTTTCAGATGATTTCAGATCAGTCCATCAGGATACAGCAGCTTGAGGACACAGTCTGGAGACTGACTGGCAGAGTTCTTGACTTGCAGGGGCAAGTCCTTGCATTGGCCCATCCCAAGCCACAGGAGTCAACTATTGAGGTCACAGACCTCACTGCAGAGGCTGGCAGACTCAGAGGAGCACTAGAAGGTGGATATGAATTACTGAGGAAAGAAATCCGAGGATCGAGTGAGCATGCTACCACTCAGTTCACTGCTCTACTTCAATCTGTTTCCAGAGCACTGAACGTACTTGATTCTATCAGACTCACCCTTTCTGTTCAGTCCTTAGCATCTCAGCGTTCTCAGCCTCCCAGTTCATCTCGTTCTCCTGCTCGTGCCAGAGGCAGACGGGATAGAGGACGCACTTCTGATCCATCAGCTTCTCATACCATATCTGATGACTCCGATCCATGATTTGTCTTGATCATTACTAGGTCCTAGGAGTTAGTATCTTGTTCTAGGATCTGTACCTTGGGACCATGTATTGACAATTAGCTGGTTGATTTTTATAATATGAACTATGTATTGAAACAATTATGATTTTAATGGAATCATCTTTTACTTATATTTCTACCTTTTTGTAATGATATCGATCATATTTTGATTATATATTTTCTTCTTGTTGAAATATTATCTTCTCCTTGTTGTTGTTTGCTGTTGATAATTGCTATATTAAGGGGGAGCAAACATCTGTGAAAAACTCTAAAGGGGAAGAAATTAAAAAAAAATGTTTCAGAAAAAGGAAGAGTTAACCATGTTTGATGATGTCAAAAAGGGGGAGAAATTAAACAAAAACAAAAATTAAAATTAAATAAAAATTGAAGAAATTAAACAAAATTTGGTATCGAAATTTGGTATCAGACAGAAATTAAACAAAAAGCCATCCATAAAAAGCAAAACCATAAATTATGAGCAATTAAAGAAAAATTATGAGCATTTAAAGAAAAAAAAAAGCAATCAAAACTATAAATTATGGGAAATTAATGAATGAATTGAAAATTTAAAGAACAATATCAAAAATACAATGCTAAACACGATGCTTTACACATGCTCACCTTGATACAACTTTTGAAATTTTATTTACCTTGATACATCTTAAGAAATTTGATTTACTCTGATACACCCTAAAATTTCTTTTAACTTGCTCTGATACATGATAAAATTTAATCTGATACAGTGTGAAAGTTTCTCTGATATATTATAACATTTACTCTGATACACTGTAAAATCTTTTCTGATAACATTGTAAAAATTATTTTTCTTGCTCTGATACATTATAAAATTTGCTCTGATACAGTGTGATATTTTCTCTGATACATTGTAAAATCTTTTCTGATAACATTGTAAAAATTATTTTTCTTGCTCTGATACATTGCAAAATTTATTTCTTTTCTCTTGCTCTGATATATCTTAAACTCAAAATGATCTAATACCCTTTTCAAATCTTTAAGAAAATGGACAAACTATTTTTGCATAAATATGCCAAAAGAATCATACTCTTTTCAAGCATATACACCTATAATGCATTCTTTTGAAATTAGTGATTCACATAAATATTTTTGTTCAAATGTTTTGTCATCATCAAAAAGGGGGAGATTGTTGCTCCTAGATTGATTTTGATGATTACAAAGCAGATTGAAGGGATACAAATAATTTTAAAATGAAAAAGTCCTTATGCTCTTCAAGGGCAAAATTATAATTTCACTAAAATCTTGATTTTATAGTATCATTTGATAAAATAAATGATTTGAAAACTATTGATGAAAATTTCATTGTTTTTGGACTTATATTTTTGAAGTTATGAAGGTTTGAAGTGCATGAGTCGACTCATGAGTCAACTCATGGCACTATGAGCTGATTGGCACGCAAAAATTCTCCTTGGCACGCTAGTTTTCTGGCTTGGCACGACCTGTGAGTCGACTCATGAGTCGACCCACAAGGCATGAGTCGACCCCTGCTGATTTGAGCCAAGAATTTTCAGAAATGCATTCTCTGGTAAATGCAACAGAAGTCAACTCATGAGTCGACTCCTGATGCATGAGTCGACTCATGAGTCGACCCCTGCGATGGAAAATGTCAGCAACGGCTATTTTTTTTGTCCATTTTAATTGCCTTTTATGCTTCCTAAAATTGCTCTAACGGCTCTTTATCTGTCTAAATTGTTTTCTCTTGCTTCTAATGCTGTAAAATGCTTAAAATGGTGAAAGAAATTGCAGATTAAATAGAGATCAAACATGAGATCAAATACAATAGAGAGGATCCGAAATCTGCACGAAAAAGCCTGAGATCAATGAGATAATTTGAGAGAAAAAGAAAAGAGGATCCAAAATCCACACGAGAGATTGTGAAAGAGATTCAAGAGCTTTCAAAGAGAGGATCTTTCAAGCCTATTGTTCAACCTTGATCTAGAGATCTTCCAAAGCTTTAAAGAGATCTTCAATCAACAATCAACCTCTTCTCAAGCATTCGTTCAAGCGTTCATCCACTTTGAGAAAATCCAAAAAGGGATTCTTCATTTGAGTAAAGTTTTTATTGTTATATTCGCTCATTTAAAGGAGCTGTTATTGTATTAATCTGTGCTCAAAATTTTTCTAACTCTTTGTGAGTTTTTGTTCTTATTTTTGGAGGATTTCCAAAATAAGGAAAGGTTGATCCGAACCTGAAATCGGAGTGTTTTGAATTTACTTGTACCCGGAAAACAAGTGATCTAGCTTGGGATAGCTAGTGTCGGAGTTTCCGACATTTTGTATTCGGGTTGAATACAAAGTATAGTGGATTGAAATTCCCAAGTAGGATCTTGGAGAGTGGATGTAGGTGCAAGGTTAGCACCGAACCACTATAAATCTTTGTGTTTGTGGTGTGCTTTATCGCTTCACTTTATTTCTTTATTATATTCTTGCATTCCTGCTTTAGGTAATTAATATTGAATTAAAGTCTTTGTCTTATTCATCATAAGTAATCAGTTGGGCTTAAAATTTTTAGAAACCCAATTCACCCCCCCTCTTGGGTTGCATAGCTGGGCAACATAGTACCCACTAAGAAATTAAAGTAATTCCTCGAATTGGAGGTTGAGGCTACCAGTTCGTAAAAATATTGAGAGAAACTTTAGACTAAAGTTCAAGTCTTTAGTATTAATAATTTATGTACTAATATAGGTTTGGTTTTCCTTTATGTAGCTATGGCCACTACCCTGTCGCTCCGGTCATTATTAAATAATGACAAGCTCATGGAACCTAATTTCGATAGCTGGTATCAAAAATTAAAAATCGTCCTTGAGCATGAGCGGATCCTTTATGTAGTAATGGATCCGGCACCTGACGAGCCAGTCCTGAATGTTAGAGGGACGGTCCGAGATACTTATCAGAAGTGGCTCAACGACCACACCACCATTCGGTGTATTATGCTGGCGGCAATGAATGATGAGTTCAACCGTAGGTTCGAGAATGCCCAGCCACAGGAGATGCTTCAAATGTTGAATGACTCCTTTGGCACGCCTGACGATGTTGAAAGGCACAAAACTAGTTGTGCCATTTTCAATGCTCAGATGAGGGATGGAGCCTCAGTCACTAATCATGTACTGTACATGATCGAAATGATTGAGCACCTAACTAAACTGGGCTTTCTCCTGCACGAGCAGCTCGGTAAGGATGCGATCCTTAATTCATTGCCCAAGTCCTTCCTCCCCTTCCTTACTCATTTTCAGATGACAAAGCCTATTGTGAACTACCACGGTTTGTTGGGGTTGCTGCAGAACTTTGAGAAGGATCACCAGCTCCATAAGGATTCAGTGAATGTTGTGGGAGGGTCTTCTTCTGGTCATCGATCCTTTAAGAAAGGGAAGAAGTAGAACAAGAAGAAGAAGAATAAAAAGGTGTAGCTGCATGCTAGGACATCTGCACAGGGTCAGACCAAGAAGCGCAAGCCCGACCAGAGCCAGGCGGAGTGCTTCTTTTGCAAGAAGCAGGGGCACTGAAAGAGGAACTGTCCTCTATACATTGCTTCCTTGGACCCGAACAGGCCGAAGAAGAAGCAAGGTACTTATATGATAACACCTTGCAACATTTTCATTTGTGATACTACTGCCTGGGTATTGGATACCGGAAGCCCTTATCATATTTACAATTTGATGCAGGGTCTGCAGGTCAGTAGGAGATTTGATGAAGGTGAGAGATTCCTGAATGTTGGAGATGGAAGCAAAGTTCCAATTCTAGCATTAGGAATCATGAACCTTGTAATCAATTCTCAAAATGTAATTCTGAGTGAATGTCACTATTGTCCAAGCTTTTTATTAAATATTATTTCTGTAGGCCTTTTGACCATGAACGGTTATCAATTTTTAATAAAAGAAAATGTTTGCAATATCATTTTGAATGGTGTTACAATGTTTGTTGGACAACTTAATAATGGAATTTACTTTCTATCACAACCTGTTAATATGGTTCAAACCTCCGGTAAACGCCCTAGAATAGATAATGTGTTAGAAGTCTACCTTTGGCACTGTAGGCTAGGTCATATCAATAAGAACAAGATAAACAGGTTGGCTCAAGAAGGAATTCTTGAAGTAGGTGATTGTGAATCACTTCCAACCTGTGAGTCCTGTCTTCTTGATAAAATGACCAAATCACCTTTTACTGGAAAAGGTGAGCGAGCCAATGAACTCTTGGGTTTGGTACATTCTGATGTATGTGGACCCATGAGCTCAAGTGCAAGAGGTGGATATTTGTACTTCATAACCTTCACAGATGACCTATCGAGGTATGGGTATGTCTATTTAATGAAGCATAAATCGGAGTCATTTGAAATGTTCAAACTATTTCGAAATGAGGTAGAAAAACAAACTGAAAAGTGTATTAAAACTCTTCGATCTGATCGAGGAGGTGAATACCTTTTCAATGATTTTCTGACATATCTTGGGAAGAATGGGATTCTCTCTCAGTGGACTCATCCTAGAACACCACAACATAATGGTGTATCTGAAAGGAGGAATCAGACCTTGTTGGATATGGTTCGATCCATGATGGGGTTTGCTGGTCTGCCGATCTTCCTCTGGGGATATGCGCTCGAATCGACTTGTTACCTTCTAAATAGAGTTTCGAGTAAGTCTATAACCAAAATACCATATGAGATATGGATAGGACGTAAGCTAGTACTCTCGCACCTTAGGGTTTGGGGGTGTCCAACTTATGTTAAACGTTTAATTACGGAAAAGCTTGGACCTAGGTCTGATAAGTGTAATTTTATAAGTTACCCAAAAGAGACCAAAGGGTATTACTTCTACCTAGCTGACGAGCAAAAAGTATTTGTCAGCATTAAGGCAATCTTTTTGGAAAAGGAGTTCCTTGGTGAAGGGACTGTTGCCTCTAAGATCGAACTTGATGAAGTTCGGCAGGTGAAAAAATTGACACAAGTTGTTGAACCTGAACCAAATTTGGTTAGATCAGATCCGGAGCCCATTGTTCAAGCACCCTTAAGGCGATCTGATAGAGTACCACGTCAATCGGACAGATACTATGATTTCTTGGTCCAAGACGGCGATCCTATCAAACTTGATGAAAACGATGAGGATCCGATCACCTACATAGATGCAATGCAGAGACCCGACTATGAGAAATGGCTGGAGGCCATAAAATCCGAAATGGAGTCCATGAAGGTCAACGATGTGTGGACATTGGTTGACCCACCCGAATGAGTAAAACCCATAGGGTGTAAGTGGGTCTTCAAGAGGAAGAGAGGCACAGACGGAAAGGTGGAAACTTATAAAGCCCGTCTGGTTGCCAAGGGATATCGTCAACGTTATGGTATAGACTATGACGAGATATTTTTTCTTGTGGCAATGCTCAAATCCATTCGGATTATGCTTGCGATAGCTGCCCATCTGGACTACGAAATCTGGCAGATGGATGTGAAGACAGCTTTCCTAAATGGAGAGCTGGATGAAGAGGTGTATATGATACAACCTGAAGGATTCACATCCACAGATAAGTCTAAGGTGTGCAGGCTACAGAGGTCCATTTATGGACTTAAGCAGGCATCACGGAGTTGGAACATACGTTTTGATAAGACGATCAAGACGTATGGCTTCGTTAAGAATGGAGAAGAGCCATGCATTTATAAGTGGGCTAATGGTTCAGTAGTAGTATTTCTTGTATTGTATGTGGATGACATTCTCTTAATCGAGAATGATGTCCCTGCATTACAGAGAATAAAGATTTGGTTGTCGTCACAGTTCTCCATGAAGGATCTGGGAGAAGCTTCCTACATCCTAGGGATGAGGATCTATAGGGATAGATCTAAAAGGTTGCTTGGTTTATCTCAGTCCACATACATTGATACTATGCTGAAGAGGTTCAGCATGAAAAATTTCAAGAAAGGCTATCTTCCGATAGGCCATGAAATTTCTCTCTCAAAGTGGGATTGTCCGACAACACCTCAAGAGAGAGAGCGTATGGGTAAGATTCCATATGCTTCGGTAGTGGGATCTATCATGTACGCCATGACATGTACACGACCAGATATGGCATACTCACTAGGGGTAGTGAGTAGATACCAATCTGATCCAGGGGAGAATCATTGGAAGGTTGTTAAAACCATCCTGAAGTATTTAAGAAATACTAAGAACCAGTGGCTTATTTATGGTGAATCGGACTTGAGACTTATAGGGTTTACAGACTTTAGTTTCCAGTCTGATCACGATGACAGCAAAAGTGTGTCGGGATTTATTTTTACCCTTAATGGTAGGGCTATCTACTGAAAAAATTTCAAGCAGCGCATAGTGGCTGATTCAGTTTGTGAGGTGGAGTATGTCGCCGCATCAGATACTACCAAAGAAGCGGTGTGGCTGAGAAAATTCATCACCGAGCTCAGAGTAGCAACCTCCCTTGTTGATCTAGTTCTGCTCTACTGTGACAGCTCTGGAGCTATTGCTCAAGCGAAGGAACCAACGGCACACCAGCGGACGAAGCATATTCTGCACCGCTACCATCTCATCCGAGAAATTATGGATCGAGGTGATGTCGATCTTTAGAAGATTGACGGGAAGGAGAACCTGGCTGACCCATTCACTAAAGCCATTGCGGTGAAGGAGTTCGACAACTACAAGTCGAAGATGGGTATTAGATACTGCATCGATTGGCTTTAGGCCAAGTGGAAGATTGTTGGGAATAGTGTCCCAAAGCCAATCGTCAGTCTGTTGACAGTTGTGCTCATTTTTGTATTTGTACATGAATTATGAATTAATAAAAATTATTTTGATATTTTTCATCATAAAATGTTTCATCTTCTAATGAACTCCTATGTTGTGGTGAAGTCTTTAAAACTATTTAGACTCGACAAAGGAGGATTTATCGTTTAGTCCTTAAATCTGTTCGCGACCAAATGATACGTTGTTACCAAGGATGACAACGTTTATCAAGCATAGGTCGTTGTGTGCCATATAGATTGGTTGTCCTCTTAACCAATGAGTGTGGAGACACTGGTATGGCATACAGGTGAGATGTAATGATACATCTGCACTAAACGTGACCGACTCCGGAGCTATTTATGCTATCAAGATTTGCTCCGATGGAATACGGGTATAAATATCCCTCCGACCTAAGACCACCACGGTGACTTGCAAGCAACTCACTGCACTTAGGCACTGGACTACCTGAATTTTTAATTCAGTGACGGAAGGCTGCTGGGTGTAGTCAAGCACTTGACTTGTCGGTGCATGTGTCAAGATGGGATTGACCACTCCAGTTTAGGAGCTCTGTACAGTCATATTTCAATTTAGCAAAACTTTGGCTAGGGTAGTCCTTGTGAGAAGTTACAGGACTGTTTGAGTTGAGCATGATTCGGATGATCTGATCAGGGTTGACAGTTTAACCTTGAGTCATCCTAAACACAGAGGTCAAAAGGATGAATTATACAGTAACCATATTCACGTAGGTTCTGAGTGTTGCGATTGCGACCATTCAACCTATCCGATCGTCGGGTACCATTGCTAGATGGTCACTTCGATTAGTACAGGAATTGGTTCCTGTGCTATCGGCTTAGGTTCGAACCTGCGGGGTCACACACATTAGAGGTTCTTATCTGATCTGATTGCTGATATAGAATCTTACATATTTGGGACTCAGTGATCGAGAATCAAGATTCTCTGATCATGAGTTCCACACATTATGGGTACCGGGGTCAAGAGTCCCATTGGTTGGGACTTTTCGATCAGGGTTACATATCGATGAATTCTGATGCCCGATTGCCCATCGAATTTGGACTCAATATTTATGAGAGGTTTAATTAGTGATTTGATCACTAATTAACTCAATTTGATTGAGTAATTATTTTTAGATCATGTCCAATTGAATTGGATTCAGTTGGGTTTGACCCGATTAGGTTAAGAGTTGACCTAATCGTCAAGATGGTTTGGTCCTTGATTTGATCAGGGGTTGGGCTTAGTCAATTTTCGATTTGATTAGGATTTTATTGAGCCTAATTAAGCTTAATTAAGTTGGATTTAAATTAGTCTAATTGGACCTAACTTATTTGGTTCAATTAGGTTGGTTTAAATAATTAAACCACCTTGACCCAATCTCCATGCTCCACCTCACTTCCATTGCACCCATTTGAATTTATGAGAAGGAACTTCTCATGAATTTTTTTCTCACACCAAGCCCTCTCCACGCCCCACTTTAATGTGCCATATGAATGGATAAGGATGATTGGTTGGCTATTCAAATTCAAAATAAAGTTTGAATTTGAATGGGCAATCAATCTTTGCGCCTTATCCTTTTTTTTACGCTCCATTTATTACATGAGAAAAGATTTCTCATGAAATTACTCCATGTACAATTTAAGCCATGCCTCACACCTTTAGTGGATAAGGGATGAGTTGGTGTCCATTTGAATTCAAAATTTGATTTGAATTCAAATGTGCAATTACTCATCTTTATCTTTTCTTTTGGATAAGATGTTTGATATTGTTATAAAAGGAGGAGAAGAGTGGGGCATGTAAGAAGAAGATTTTTGAAGAAAAATTTTGGGGCATGAGAAGTCTTGTGCATGAGAAGGAAGTCCATATCCTTCCAAGAGAAAAAGAAAGAAAAGAAAGAAAAGTGGGTGCAAGGTTTTCGATGAATTCCTTAGAGTTTTAACTTGAGGTTCGGGAAGTGAGAAAGTGAGCTACGAGTGTCATGAGCCCACAAAATCTCAGAGAGATCTTCAACATCCTCTCAAGCATGTCTGTTGATGATTCGGAGCATCTAAAGAATCGACAGATATCGATCGAAGGAGTTCGATCAGCATCCACCGTCAAAAGGGCTCTACAACGAGCTAGCACTCTGAGGAGTTGATCAGACCAGGAGCTTCGTGTGGATGATCCGCAGAGGCCAGACACACTGTGTGGCTGCATCACAATGATCAGACTCTCCTGATGGTGATCAGATTACGACGATCTACTACCTGCACAAAGGTATTGTGTTCTGAACATATTACAGTAAAGTGTTTACTGTTCGAATTTGAATTTCAAATTTAAATGAATGCATACTATATATCATATTTAGTACTAGGATAAATTTATGTTAATTAATTAGATTAATTAATATTTTTCTACTGTAAAATCATAATTTTAAAAAAATTTTAAAATTATCATTTTACCCCTGCACTGAATTTTTTCCACATCATCTGCATGGGATATAATTGCAGCGGAACCCCTATCGCCAAAGGAGACCCCATCGAATGGGAGGAGAGGGCCTTTAAACCTTATTTTTCTCCTATGATCGGACGGCCATGGCAACCAACCCAATTCGATTACTTGCTACTTGGATCAAGTATATCTTTGTATATCAATTTCAAAATTTAAATTTCAAATTTTAAATTTTGAATTTTAAATTTTAAACAAATTTCAAATTTTAAATTTCAAATTTTTAAATTTCAAATTTTGAATTTCAAATTTCAAATTTTAATTTTAAATTTTAAATTTTAAATTTTAAATTTCAACCAAATTTCAAATTTCAAATTTTGAATTTCAAATTTTTGAATTCTGAATTTTGAATTTCAAATTTTAAAATTCAAATTTTAAATTTTTGAATTTTAAATTTTTAAATTTTGAATTTCGAATAATTTTCAAAATTCAAATTTCAAATTTTGAATTTCAAATTTCAAGTTTAAACTTTTAGATTACAACTTAATCTATGCATGCAAATATATATATCATATCTAGGAACCCGCTCTGATACCATTTGTGGAAAAAATTCAGTGCAGGGGTAAAATGATAATTCTAAAACTTTTTCAAAATTATGATTTTATAGTAAAAAAATATTAATTAATCTAATTAATTAATATAAATTTATCTTACACTAGGATCTAAATATGATATATAGCATGTATTTATTTAAATTTGAAATTTAAATTCGAATAGTAAACACTTTACTGTAATGTGTTCAGAACACAATACCTTTGTGTAGGTAGTAGATCACCGTAATCTGATCACTGTCGGAAGAGTCTGATCATCGTGATGCAGCCACACAGCATGTCAGGCCTCTGCGGATCGTCCACACGAAGCTCCCGGTCTGATCGACTCCTCACGAGTGCTAGCTCGTTGTAGAGCCCTTTTGACGGTCGATGCTGATCGAACTCCTTCGATCGATATCTGTCGATTCTTTAGATGCTCCAGATCGTCAACAGACATGCTTGAGAGGATGTTGAAGATCTTTTTGAGATTTTGTGGGCTCACGACACTCGTAGCTCACTTTCTCACTTTTCGAACCCCAGGTTAAAACTCTAGGGAATTCAACGAAAACTTTGCACCCACTTTTCTTTCTTTTCTTTCTTTTTCTCTTGGAAGGATATGGACTTCCTTCTCACGCACAAGACTTCTCACGTCCCAAAATTTTTCTTCAAAAAACTTCTTCTTGCACCCCCCACTCTTCTCCTCCTTTTATAACAACGTCAAACATCTTATCCAAAAGAAAGGATAAAGATGAGTAATTGCACATTTGAATTCAAATCAAATTTTGAATTCAAATGGACACCAACTCATCCCTTATCCACTAAAGGTGTGAGGTGTGGCTTAAATTATGCATGGAGTGATTTCATGAGAAACCTTTTCTCATATAATAAATAGGGCGTAAAAAAAGGGATAAGGTGCAAAGATTGATTGCCCATTCAAATTCAAACTTTATTTTGAATTTGAATGGCCAACCAATCATCCTTATCCATCCATTTGGCACATTAAAGTGGGGCATGGAGAGGGCTTGGTGTGAGAAAAAAATTCATGAGAAGTTCCTTCTCATGAATCCAAATGGGTGCAATGGAAGTGAGGTGGCGCATGGAGATTGGGTCAAGGTGGTTTAATTATTTAAACCAACCTAATTGAACCAAATAAGTTAGGTCCAATTAGACTAATTTAAATCCAACTTAATTAGACTTAATTAGGCTAAATAAAATCCTAATCAAATCAAGAATTGACTAAGCCCAACCCTTGATCAAATCAGGGACCAAACCATCTCGACGATTAGGTCAACTCTTAACCTAATCGGGTCAAACCCAACTGAATCCAATTCAATTGGACTTGATCCAAAAATAATTACTTAATCAAATTGAGTTAATTAGCGATCAAATCACTAATTAAACCTCTCATAAATATTGAGTCTAAATTCGATGGGAAATCAGGCATCAGAATTCATCGATATGTAAACCTGATCGAAAAATCCCATCCAGTGGGACTCTTGACCCCGGTACCCATAATGTGTGGAACTCATAATCAGAGAATCTTGATTCTCGATCACAGAGTCTTAGACACATAGGACTCATAGTCCATGAGCATTAGGACTCTTCATCAGCCATCAGATTAGATAGGAACCTCTAATGTGTGTGACCCTGCAGGTTCGAACCTAAGCCAGTAGCACAGGAACCAATTTCTGTACTAATCGAAGTGACCATCTAGCAATGGTACCCGACGATCGGATAGGTCGAATGGTCACAATCGCAACACTCAGAACCTACGTGAATATGGTTACTGTATAATTCATCCTTTTGACCTCTGTGTTTAGGATGACTCAGGGTTAAACTGTCAACCCTGATCAGATCATCCGAATCGTGCTCAACTCAAACAATCCTGTGACTCCTCACAAGGACTACCCTGATCAAGATTTTGCTAAATTGAAATATGACTGTACACAGCTCCTAAACTGGAGTGGTCAATCCCATCTTGACACATGCACCGACAAGTCAAGTACTTGACTACACCCAGCAGCCTTTCGTCACTAAATTAAAAATTCTGGTAGTCCAGTGCCTAAGTACAGTGAGTTGCTTGCAAGTCATCATGGCGGTCTTAGGTCGGAGGGATATTTATATCTATATTCCATCGGAGCAAATCTTGACAGCAGAAATAGCTCCGGAGTCGGTCACATTCAGTGCAGATGTACCCTTATATCTCACCTGTATACCATACCAGTGTCTCCACACTCATTGGTTAAGAGGACAACCAACCTATATGGCACACAACAACCTATGCTTGATAAACATTGTCGTCCTTGATAACAACGTATCATTTGATCGCGAACGGATTTAAGGACTAAACGACAAATCCTCCTTTGTCAAGTCTAAATAGTCCTAAGGACTTCACCACAACATAGGAGTTCATTAGAAGATGAAATATTTTGTGATAAAAAATATCAAAATAATTTTTATTAATTCATAATTCATGTACATATACAAAAATGAACACAACCGTCAACAGGCTGACGATTGGCTTTGGGATACTATTCCCAACAGCAAGTGGATCTTCAATAGGATCAGAGGGCACAGACGAGAAGGTGGAGATCTACAAAGCCCGTCTGGTTGCCTAAAGATATTATGAACATTATGGTATTGTCCATAATGAGATATTTTTTTTTCTATGGCAATGCTAAATATTTCAGAGTTAGAACATGCATTTTGATAAGTGATCAAAATGTATGGCTTCATTGAGAATGAAGAAGATGTTAGATGTGTGCCCTAAATGCCAGATCGGCTGACACATTCCTGTAGAGATCTAAGGGCAAATTTATAATTTTGACTATAAATGAATAAAAGGGTTATTCTTCTATCACATTATGTATATTGTGTCTGTGATACATCATTTGAGTTAGTAGGAATATAAATTTATATTTTCAAGTGCTGAAAATTTAAGGCATAAATTTACATAACTAACTCATAAACAGCTCCTGACCATAGGATCATCATGAGGATGGTGATCGATCTGGAAGGTTGGTGTATGATCACTTTTTTAGGATAGATGTATCTTGAGTCTACGGTGTGGAGACACTAGAGCGAAACTATAGGTATTCATTGAGAACGAGAGTACTGAGCGTGACCACTTCGAGTAGTCATAAGGAAGTCTACCTTCTCGTCAATGACTAGCTCGATGCTGCAGTTGTGTGTCTAGTTCTTTGACCTGAGATGTATCGATAGTTCACCTTGAGTGTGTTATAGTTTGACTACACCATAACTCGGTCTCCTAGCCATTCGAAACCCTGAGGTGTATGTTGGCTGTAGCATATTCATTGTAGAAACTAGGTCAAACCAAGATGGGATCTATCAACCTCGGTAGATGAGAGGAGTAGTCCTATGATAATTGAAAGATCGAGTTCTTAAGGCCATGGTCATGGCAGAGTAAAATAATAGAAAAGAGTTTTCTATTAAGATTTTATATCAGACTCGGATCGATTGATTAACTCATATGACCGATGTTGGGTTTGACGAGTTCACCTTAACTCTAATTCAATCGAAACTCATGATAGAGAAACTCAATCACACAGGTAGCTGCATCGAGAGGTTCATCTTCAGTTTTGATGGGTTGCCACTACATACTGCTAGGTGTCACTATTGGATTTTGGGAGCAATTATAATGATATTGATGATCGATCATTCTAATTGAAGAGTTTTGGTCCATCGAAAGGAGTTTCGATGATGAGATCATGACATGTCTCATTACCATACGGAATTGAACCTAATTGGGTCACACAAATAAGGGTTAGGGTCTAGATGTCATCAATTGGGCTAACCCAATTGATTTGGATAAGATCCAATTAGGTTCAAGGAATTCATGCTAGCACACGATTGAGCCTAACTTTCTCCTCGTGTAATCTTTTCTGTCTCTACTGAGCCAAATGTGATTTGACTCATCCAGAGAATCTTAGAAAGGTTTCTCTCAATCTAAATGAAGCTTGTCCAGCTCAGAAAAGGCTTGTCTTAATTCATGAGATAAATTTAAGATAACACCTGCTAATTTCTAGCACCTGCCAATTTCATTTTAGGACATCTGTCAAAAGTTGACATATGGGTCTTAAATTGAAGAGGGCTCATTGGAGGATTTTTGTGGAGTGTCCACAAGCCAAGCCACATCAAATTGGGTGCTATAATTAGATTATGGCATGACCCCAATTGGATTAAAGTGGGCACCCCAAATGGATAAGAACCAAAGAGTCCTGATAAACATGGACTCTTTGGTGCCACTCTATTTGTGCTTATCCAATGTTGGTGCCATCTTTTAGAGATAAGATGGGGTTATTATCTAATATGATCAGATGACATCACTCTACCAATTAAATTTTTTTCAAAATTTATTAGAATTTTTTGATTGGTTGAATGATGTGGCACTGCGCAGCATACAGGGTCTATATAAATCCTGCTGCGCTTAGGGTTTCATGGAAGAAATTATTTTATGCAAAAAATTTAATAGCTGCTACCCCATCCCCTCTTCTCTACATTCTCCCTGCTCTCCTTCCTCCCCTCTTCACATCCAAAGAGTTGGACGTCCATCTGGCAAAGATCCAAGGCGTGGTGATGCCTGGAACAGAAGGCTGCAGGACTTCTTCGACAGGCTGCTGCTCCAACTTCAGGAAGACTTTTGAAGATCTTCCTAATCAGATTTAGATCTAATTTTTGGAGTATAGATTTTTGAGGAGAATATATTCTAGTTCTTGCTTGAGTGGATATCGGTAGAAGGACAGGCGCTTGCGTGGCTACATCAGAACCTCGGGCTGTGCAGAGATCATCTACAGGGTAATCAGATTATCCTTGAGGTACTTCTTCTTTCATCATAGTTTTAGATTTAATTTTAGATTTTAAATATTAGATAATAAAATTAGATCTATAGAATTAGATCTAAAATATATAGGATGAATTTTTTTTTAAATTATTCCATCCCAGATTTGATAAAATCTGGAAGATCCTACATAGGAAAAGCGATTTTCCTCCTTCAACTGATATCAGAGCCAGGTTGTTGGCTCTATTTCAGATCTAATTTAGATTTAGTTTTAATTTTAATTTATTTAATATTTAATAATTTCAGATATCACATCACATATGATAAGATCTAAAATTAAAATATTTAAAATTAAATCTAAGAAGATCTAACATGCAAAAGATGCATGACTAGACTAGGATTAGTTGAATCCATGAATAGTCTTAAGTCTTATATTTTAATGAGACTAAAATATGAATTAAATCTAATTTATTCTCTATTTTTTTAATGTTATAAGTGTTATAATCAGATTAGAAAATAAAAAATAAAATTTTAATTTTTTCATAAAATTGATCTGCTGCATGCCTAGACTAGTTGTAGAATTGTTCTAGTAACTTATCTAGAATAGATTTAATTTTGAATAGTTCAATTTAAATCTTATTTTTTAGATATTATATGTGATGTATCAAATCTGAAAGCATATTAATTAGATTGATTTTTGATACATGAGATGTATGCAAAGCATGTATTAGTTAGATCTTAAATTGTATATGTGATATGTTAATTTAGATCTAACTAGTTTTGTAGTTAAATTTATATTTCTGATTAAGATGTTCCTCATGGCCGTCCGGTCATAAGAATAAAGTAGAGTTTTAAGATCCTCTCTTTTCATTCAATGGGGTGTTCATATGACATGTAGGGGTGCCGTGCGTTCATCCTTAATCAGAAATCAAAACTTACTTTTCTGCAAAATCTTAGATCCTGAAACCCTAAGATTTATTTTACATGCTTTGTTTATGAACCCAAAACTTAATTAATGAATTAAGCTTATAAAATTAAGTTAGGTCTAAAATTGAGAATTTCAAATCTAAGATATTTTCATAAAATTGGGTTCGGGCTTGGGTAGCTCAATTAGGTCGAGCGGTTGATCAAATTGAATCAAGAGTTGGTTAGGTGGGATTATGAAAGCTAATAATTGAATAGCCTAATAGGATTAAGTCTGGATCAAGGTCGAATCATATTTAGAAATAATCCGATCAAGTTAAGACCTAATTTGGCTCAGTGGTTAGAGCCTGGATTGTAGGCTAACCCAATTAGTTTTGGTTCAACAATTTGGTGTCTAAGGTAAGTAGGGCAGATGCGAC
This sequence comes from Elaeis guineensis, assembly GCF_000442705.2. Taxonomy (NCBI): domain Eukaryota; kingdom Viridiplantae; phylum Streptophyta; class Magnoliopsida; order Arecales; family Arecaceae; genus Elaeis; species Elaeis guineensis. The sequence continues at coordinate 54,471,173 of NC_025994.2, forward strand.
CGACTGATTTTTAATTGAGAGCTACTTGACTCGAATACGTTCTTGTCGAGTTAATGGCATATCCCTCCCATCGGTCTCACTTACCTGGCCATATGTGTCGACTCAGTTCTGATTAAAGGTGGCTAACAATTTGAGCTAACCCATGCCACTAGGTTAGTCATAATTGTTATGACTATGTCAAGTCAAGTTTAATGAGACCTAAATCAAAACTTCCTAAGAAAATATTAAGTCTAGGTCTTCCACCATTATGGATGTGTGGGCCCTTCCCGAAATTGATTGTTCTCAACTGGTTATAGTGGCTCAGTTGCACCGAAAAGATGCAACAATGTCTATTAGGCATTGGATGCTACGAATTAGAGGATGGGTTGGGCTCAATATTCTGGATACGGTGAGGGACCCAATCAGGAATCTAGTTCATGCAAATGGTGGGTCTGACTTAACTAAGGATTGGAGCAATATCCCAGGCACGATGAGCTTCATGAATTAGAGACCAAGTTTTGGATGCACCGTGATTAGAAAATCATTGGACAAGAGTTGTCCACTCTTTGGTTGATCCATCATCAATAACTGTTAGGTGAGGTGATGAGCCAGTCGGTGAGACCACACCACCCACTAGAAATCACTGATCACGAAGATTTTTACACTCTACCAAGGGAGTGTAGGGATCTGAGAAAATAGTGGGAGCCTAATTTATTTAAAAATAAAATCTCTAAACAAATTGGTTAAGTCTGATTACAAAATCTAACTAGAAACTTTTGACTCTCTATAGAAAATATGTCTGCCTCAAACCCCTGACCAAAATACTAGACAACCACAGATTGACTGGACCCAATTTCAAGGACTGGTTGAGGAACTACAAAATTATTCTGGGTTCCAAAAAATTGACTCATGTCTTGGACCAGGACCCACCTGTCATGCCAGCACGCCCGACTGCTGAATAGAGAGTGTCTCTAGAAAAGTGGATGGATGATGATAACAAAGCAAGGTACTACATATTGGGTGCAATGTCTGATGACTTGCAGTGCCAACGTGAGAATATTTTGACTACCCATCAAATGTTAGCTCACCTGCAAGAGTTGTTTGGTGAACAGAGTCGCGCAGCCAAGTATCAAGTCTGTCAAAGACTTTTTAAGACCAAGATGCGTGATAGACAGTCAGTCCAAGATCATTGTTTGACAATGATCAAGGATCTTGAGGAGGTTGAAAGCTCGATATCATCTTAGACAAGAATTTTCAGATTGATGTGATCTTTCAGTCCTTATCTGATGCATATGGTCAGTTCATCATGAACTTTCATATGCATAAGATGCAGTGTACCTTGGCCGAGTTAATGAACATGCTGGTTACGGCTGAGCTTTCTATGAAGGATTCAAAAGGCTCAGTTCTTACTGTGGAGCGGTCTTCTTTCAAGAAAAAGTCTTTTAGAAAGAAAAAGAAGTCTGCGAAGAAGCAGAAGGTGGATAGGAAGAAGAAGAAGTGGAACTGTCCTTAGTACCTGACCACCCTAAAGAACAAGAAGGATAGTCCTTCTGGAGGTATGCTCATTTTAGAGTCTAATCTTACGGTTTCTTCTGCATCCAGTTGGGTGCTTGACTCTGGTTCTAGTGCTCATTTGTGCACTTCTATGCAGAGTCATGAGGAGAGCAGGAGGTTGAGGGATGGGGAGATGATCCTATGCATCGGGAACGGAGCAAGAGTTGCTGCCATGTCGTGAAAACCTACCCTCTGCGATTACCGTTAGGATTAGATTTAGTTTTAAGAGACTGTTATTATGTGCTTGCAGCAAGCAGGAATTTGATTTCTGTTTCATGTTTAGCACAAGAAGGCTATGTGATTAGCTTTCATAAGGACCATTGTAATATTTTTTATGAAAATAATAAAGTTGCAGATGATTTTCTTATTAACGGTCTCTATTAGCTACATATTGATATATCTGTATTTAATATTGAGCAAAATGTGAATGTCATAGGAATTAAAAGGCCTAGAGATAGTCTAAATGATAGGTATCTGTGGCACCTAAGGCTAGGTCATATAGCGGAAGATAGGGTTAACAAATTGGAGAAATTCGGGCTATTGAGTCCGTTGACTTCCGAGTCATATCCAGTTTGTGAATCATGCCTTCAAAGCAAAATGACCAAGCTTCCTTTTGTGGGACATGGGGAAAGGGCCACAGACCTACTTGCCCTAATACATACAGATGTGTGCGGTCCATTTGATGTGCTGGCTAGAGGCAACTACGTCTACTTCATTACCTTTACCGATGATATGTCTAGGTATGGGTATGTGTTTCTAATAAAATATAAGTCTGAAGCTTTTGAAAGGTTCAAAGAATTCAGACATGAGGTAGAAAAATAAACAGGAAAGCCCATTAAGGTTCTTCGATTAGATCTAAGAGGTGAATACCTTAGTCGGGAGTTCCTAGACTATCTTAAGGACAATGGTATAGTCTCTCAATGGACTCCACCTGGAACGTCTCAGCTCAACGAGATTTTAGAATAGAGAAATCGGACCCTATTAGATATGGTCCATTACATGATGAGCTTCACGGACCTCTTCGAATTTCTTTGAGGACATTGTCTTATGACAGCAATTTATGTATTGAATAGGGTTCCCTCTAAAACCATTCCTACTACACCATATGAGATATGGCATGGTAAGAAACCAAATCTGAATCATCTCAGAATTTAGGGTTGTCCGGCTCATGTCAAGAGACAACAGGCGGACAAGTTAGAGTTCAAGTCTTTTAGAGCTCAATTCATAGGATATCCTAAAGAGTCATTAGGATACTATTTTATATTTCGAAAGACCACAATATGATTATGAGTGAAAATGCTATTTTTCTTAAAAAATAGTTTATGCAAGATGGTGACATCGAAAGAATAATTAAGCTCAAGGAGAATGTCTCCCAAGAGCAATGAGCTAAAGAACTTGAGCAACCAAATCAATCAGAACTAGTCTTAACACAACCTCTTCCACCTCGTAGATCGACTAAGATTTTTCATCTTCCTGAAAGGTACTTAGGTACCATACAAGAGGATGTAGAGGAAATATTCCTCATGAAAAATGGGGCTCATGGTGATGACCCCAAGACCTATAACGAGGCGATATCAGATATCGACTCTGAAAAATGGTTAGAGGCAATGAGATCAGAAATTGACTCGATGCACTCAAACCAAGTCTGGACCTTGGTAGATCCACCTAAAGGTATTATACTTATTGGGTGTAAATGGATCTTCAAGAGAAAGATAGGTGCAGATAGGAATATGGAGACATTCAAGGCTAGGCTCGTAGCGAAAGGTTATAGTCAGCGTGAAGGCATTGAATATCAGGATACCTTCTCGCCCGTAGCCATGCTAAAATCCATCCGCATATTGCTTGCTGTTGCAGCCTATTTCAATTATGAAATATGGCAGATGGATGTGAAAATGACATTCTTAAATGGACATCTTGAGGAAGATATCTATATGGAACAGTCGCTTGGTTTCACATCCAGTGATGATGATCACAAGATCTGCAAGCTACAAAGGTCCATTTATGGACTTAAGCAAGCATCTTAGAGTTGGAATACTCATTTCAATGATGTGATCAAAATGTTTGGTTTCATCAAGAACGAGGAGGAACCATGTGTGTTCAAAAAGGTCAGTGGGAGCGCAGTTGTCATCCTCGTATTGTATGTAGATGACATCCTCCTAATTGGAAATGACATTCCCATGTTGACCTCAGTCAAAGTATGGTTGTCTAAGGAGTTCTCTATGAAAGATCTAGGAGAGGCATCTTTTATACTGGATATTAAGGTCTATAGAGATAGACCAAATAGGATGCTGGAACTTTCACAAGATGAATTTATTTTTCAAAAAAATGGTGTGCCTACTAACAAATACCTTTTATTTAGTAGGGTGGTAGAAGTAGTATCCATTAATTTTCTTAGGATATCCTACAAATCTATACTTGTCTGATCTAGCACTAAGCTTATATCCAAAAATATTTTTGACATAAGTAAGACAGCCCCAAATATAGGCTTCCTTCCCTTTCCATATCTTATATGGAGTACTTGCAACAGACTTTGAAGGTACTATGTTTAATAAATATGTGGCATTTTCTAGAGTATAACCCTAGAAAGATATTGGAAGATCAGTAAAGCACATCATGGACCGCACCATATCCATGTAAGTATGATTTTTTTTTTGGCTACACCATTTAACTAAGATGTATAAGGAGGGGTCTATTCAGAGAGAATACTTTTACTTTTAAGATAATCAAAAAATTTACTGGATAAGTATTCTCCTCCTTGATCAGATCGAAGAACCTCGATACCTTTTCCAGTTTGTTTCTCGATCATACATTGATACTCCTTGAGCTTATCAAAGGCTTCGAATTTATGTTTCATAAGATACACATAACCGAACCTTGATAGATCATTTGTAAAGGTAATAAAATAGGAGTATCCTCCTCTGGCTTGAGTTATCATTGATCCATATGCATCTATATGTACTAGGGCTAACAACTCATTCACCCTCTCTTCATATCCAAAAAATAGAGTCTTGATCATCTTACCCATGAAACAAGATTCACAAGTTTTCAATAATTCATAATCATATAGATCAAAAAATTTTTCTTTGTATAACTTGTTAATCCTTGACTCATTAATATGACCGAGATGACAATGTCAGAGATATGTGACATTCATATCTTCTTCTTTCTTTTCATATTTCTTTTAATATGAAAAATATTTTTATTAAGTGCAAGAATTAAAAGATTGTTATCAATATAACCACTATCATAAAATTTATTAGAAAAGAAAATAGAGCATCCATTTCCTATTGACCTTATTTCATAACCTTGTTTTAATAACAAAGGTATAGAAATAATATTTTTAATGACCTTTGGCGTTTAATAACAGTCCTTTAATTCTAAAATTTTGCTCGAAGGCAAATCAAGCAAATAGATTACCACAGTCTCTATGTTAATGAACTCCACACTTGCACCATAAAGCTCGAGGCCACCTCTTTTCAGACCTTTAATATTCTATAGTCGCTGTAATAAATTATAAATATGCAATCCACAGGCAGTATCTAATACCCAAATATTAGAGTCTGAGCCACTCAATAACAAATAGGTCAGTATCGTATACACATCTTTTGGTGCTACACTTGCACCCTGCTTCAACCTTGCAAGATAATTCTTGCAATTATACTCCTAATATTTAAATTTATCACAAAATGAATAGATAATATCTTTATGGATATCTATTGCCTTCTTATTAGTACTGACCAATCCAAGGTCAAGAATATCCAGAACATCAAAGTTTTTCTCCAATACTATCCTTATTTGTAAGTTTCTCAACCCATCCACATAGTTGAATCAATCAATATATTTTTATCTATGGTATCAAGCAGTGAAAATAAAAAAGCCATAATGTAGACTTAAATCTATATTAAGAACAATAGTATAAACAGACCACTCATGTTTGACATGTATAACTAAATGAAGATTTTTAAACTAGTTATATCTCCCACTATTTTATTGGATATCATAGCCCTCTCCTATGATAAATAAAAAATTTTAATCTGGTTTTTTAATGGGATTGAGATCCTAATCTCTCAATGAAGCCTTGTGGATATCACAACAAACCTCAATGAGTTCAAAAGTAGAAAAATCTATCCAATTGCATCTCATGTAACTCTCAACATAACCTGTCTCTAAAAATACTCATAGCCTTGTGGATATCATAATAAATTATAGTATTTTTAGTTAAATCAGACCCTTTATTTTCATACAGTCATATCTAAAAAATACTATCCTTATGGATATCACAACAAAATAATATATCTAAAATATACCGTAAAGCATTTAATATGCACCAAGACAAATCCACATCAATCTCCATAGCAAGTCTTATGGATATCACAACAAACCTACTATGATTTTTGACAGGGTATTGATTAGACATGAAGGAAGGCATTTGTAGTGTTCAAAATACTGAGCTACCTTTATTCAAGATTGAAACTAATCCAATTGGTCAGAAAAATGTTAAGATTGGTGGGGGTCCCCGTATTACTTTTCTTAGGCACCAATAAAATTGACTAGGCTAGCAACAGAATCATTTAAATAACCACCATACTTGAAACACTCCTTAGACACCAATTGATTAATTGATTCAAAAATTAGATAAGCTACTGGTTCATAATACTACAACTTAATATAATTTTTATGAGGGCTTTAATGGTCTCAAGCAAATTCTAATTCAATCATTCATAATGATGCACTATTATAGTTGTATCTTAACAAACATAATAATTAATCATGGCATCTATTCATATCTCTAAGATATAAAATCATAATCATCAACATGGTTATAACTAAGCATCTCAAGCATATCACATATGCATGAAGTTCTAATAACATACATGAATATAAAATACTCTTTTTGCAGTTTTTCTTCTTGGAACATTACAGTAGCACCCGTACGCACCATAAGAGTACCCTATTGAATAGAAAATGAGAGTTTATGAACCTTACTTGCTCTTATGACCAGACGGCCTGATGATAAACCCAATTAGAGTATTAAGCTACTAAGAATGATTCTATACATACATCATATATTTTATATTTAAAATATATCTTTAAGATATGCGAGGGTTTGGATGTTCAATCGGATTCCATCCTTGATCCGACTTGAACTAAGCCAAAAACCCATGCTTGATCACAATCAAAATAATATTTTAATCTTTGATTATGTAGATCAAGATAGGGTCTGATACCACTATTAAATTTTGATAGTGCAGCAGAAGGATTAGGTGTCTAAAACTTTCATTCAAAACACCCGATGCACTAAAAATCCCAATACCTAGAAATCCTTGACTATAATAATCAAAGTACAGTAAATATAAATTAAAATAAGAAGAATACCTATAGCACTCATTTTAATTTTTATAAGGTATTCAAGTGTCTGCCCTCTAATGATGATCCACACAAAAATTAAACTAAAGACAGCGCTCCTTCTTCACCTTGCTTCAAGAGTTCTAGCCCCTAGAACTCGACTAGCCTCATATCGGTCAGGTTTCTCCAAGAACCTAACTCTATCCTCTTAGAACCTCCTTTAGACTTCTGATTCTCCTTCTTTAGAACCCTTACAATCCTTGTTAGAACTAGATAAGGCTTTTTCTTAAGTCTCAAAGCCTTGTCCTAAAACTAAGATAGGTTGTAAGAAAGAAAGGAGAGCAACCAGAGAGAAATTGAAAACCCGATCTGAATGCCTCGGACACCCAGCACTCAGGCACTTTTATAGCCACTAGAGAGATGTCAAAAGAGAGTAGCATGCCTCATCCAAAAGGCATATCTAATCTAATTATCAGAGATAAGAGTTCCTTCAAGTAGAAGGACTCTTATCAATGATACATCGATCAACACCCTACTCTATGCGCATGACCAGAGAAGGGATGTTTTCACATCCCTTCTCAAATCAAAAAAATCATCAAAAATTCATGTGGATAGGGGATTCAATCCTAATCTCAGATCACCTAATAAGGAGATTAAAAAATCTATGAAGAGATGTGATCTCACATTCTTTCACATGAAGTCTGATCACCATGTATGAGCGCATGCAAGGAAGATTCCAGCATCCATTTGGCCTCTGATAAGTCTGAAAAAAATTCTAAAAAATCATCAAAAATAGCTTATCAAATGTCATTATCACAAAAAATTATTCTAATTTGAAAGTATTTTACTAAGAGAAGGACTATCCAAATCATGGAGAGATACGATACTTCTGCGTGTGTGCCAGACATCCTTCTTTTTCTAATTTTTTCTCTACCCCAAAAAATCTAAACAAAATACATCTCATGCTTTGAGATGTGTAGTAGAGGATGGAAAGTGATGTGGCTATCACACATATCATAATCCCATGCTAGAAGGACTCCTCTTTCTGCCCACGCCAACATGCACATGCAAAACTTGTTTTGCGCCAAGAGTCCTTCACAACTTGGACTCTTCATAATTGATGTTAACATGGGATGTGGTGCTCCAATTTGGGTTACTTCTAGGTGCCACAATCTGACCTAAATGCCCACCAAATTGAGCTAGCTAATTAGCAAGGGATGAGACCAAATTAATCTCCAAAGAAGCAAGGGTTTCCACACGTGCTAGCATGCTTACTGGAACCCTGATTGAATCCAAAATTTCAATCAACCTTTTTTAAAAAAATTCTTGGCTAATTTTTATATGTGTGTAAATCATTAGGCTCCACATCTAACTAGCACTAGGTCTGGATGCAAGTTGATCAAATTTGATTAGATTCTAATCTAATCGATTAAGATCCAATTGAACTAACTTGAGCTCAACAATTAGAATCCTTTCTAATTGACGATCGAATTAAATTCTTTAATTTGATCAAAAGTCTATAAGTCAAGATTGATATCTAGCAATATATCATGATATTCAGAAGTTATAAAATTTGATAAAAATATCAAAAATATCCTTCAGTGGTAAGTTACCCTACAATTCAATCCTTCGATCATCCCTGCACCCTGAATATGTTCATGAGTATGGAACCATGTCAAACTCAAATATATATTCATATCGATTCTCAATTAATCAATGATAACTTTGATAAAGAAGTATTAGAAATCTTGCTAATCTCCTTCCTGCTTTTGGCCAAAAGATTTTTTTCTTAGTCATTTCGGATTGAGAATACATAGGATGCGATCTCCTCTTACTAGGGGTGATCGATTCCATATTGACCTACTCACAACTTTCATACACACTCCACCATATCCAGAACACCCCATACATGTCTTAATACCATACCTGGGTATGAACAAAAATATGAGTTCATGTGCACAAGATTCTATGATGGTCTCAAGTCTAAGGATCACTTGCATAACTCCCACTTAGAGAACTATCTTTGACATGCAAGTAAGGCTTCCATAAAATATTCTCTTTGATCGAGTTAATTCAGTGGACTCATTTTCTAAATGAGCATCCATATTCTTGTATTAGTATCCCATACAAGTAGCTAGTGAGATCTATCATCCTCTCTATCGAGCAAACATAGGATATGTCAGTCTTTTCAGAATATTGATCCCCTACTCAATGCTCCTATGATCAAAAATATTTAAGATTAGGGTTTTAGAATTTTAAGTCTCACTAGCATGACCTATTCATATTTTCTAAATTATTATCCTAATCTTTGGGGTTCATCATAATATTAGACATAATAAGATGCAGCTAATATGATGAATCAATACCTCAAATAATAAATATCATTACATGAGTTAAAAAATTATAAAGAAAAATATCATCACAACACACTTATGATTGACTTATAGGGCACTCTTCTTTCATAGGATCACACTCAAAAAAAATTTTGACTGATCATGTGGCTGATCAATGATTGAGAATCATTCAAGGGTTTAATCGTCAATTCGATTTATGGTTAACCTTATGCAAAAGTTGCAATGAATTTATTTGCTAAGTGTTACTAAATTAATAAATAATTAATTAATAATTATATTTCTAATTAACTTAATTTGATTGAGCAAAGAGGATTAGATCAAATCTAATTGAATTAGATTCAATTAGGTTTGACCCGATTAGGTTATGAGATGACCTAATCGCTAAAGGAGAATTATCCCTGATTGATCAGAACTTTGGTTCAACTAATTTCTAAATGGATTAGAATTTGATGAAAGATTTATGAATCTAATTAGATTAGGTTTCATCTATCTATTTGGGCCTAACCAAATGTGATTTGATTTGGAGTCAAATAAGGAAACCAAGAGTCCATAAAAGATTGGACTCTTCTTCCTTGCGCCACCCTTTCTTGGATGCCACAAATTCTTCACGCTGAAAATGTTTTGCATGAGATTTCTTCATGCAAACAT